>NC_137970.1:63191637-63496637 GCF_963924665.1 Micromys minutus
TTTGAATGACTTCTTCTATTTCTTTAGGTGTTATAGGGTTATTTAGATGGTTTACTTGGTCCTGGTTAAACTTTGGGACCTTGTATCTGTCTAGGAATTCGTCCATTTCCTCCAGATTTTCCAATTTTGTGGAGTATAAGTTTTTGTAGTAGGATCTGATGATTTCTTGAATTTCCTCAGTTTCAGTTGTTATGTCCCCACTTTCCTTTCTGATTTTGTTAATTTGGATACTCTCTCTTTGCCCTCTAGTTAGTCTGGCTAGGGGTTTATCAATCTTGTTGATTTTCTCAAAGAACCAACTTTTGATTTTGTTGATTTTTTCAATGGTTCTTGTTGATTTTATTTGGTCTATTTCTGCCCTAATTTTGATTATTTCTTGCTGTCTACTCTTTTTGGGTATATCTGCTTCCTTTTGTTCTAGGGCTTTTAGCTGTGCTGTCAGGTTGCTGATGTGAGCTCTCTCCAGTTTTTTTTTTTTTGGATGCACTTAGGGCAATGAGTTTTCCTCTCAATACTGCTTTCATTGCATCCCATAGGTTTGGGTATGTTGTGTTATCATTTTCTTGAATTCTAGAAAATCCTTAATTTCTTTCTTTATTTCTTCTTTGACCCTGCTATCGTTTAACAGAGCATTGTTTATTTTCCATGTGTATGTGGGCATTTTGTTGTCCTTGTTGTTGTTAAAGACCAGCGTAGACCATGGTGATCTGAGAGGATGCATGGGAGTATTTCAATCTTCTTATATCGATGAAGGCTCGTTCTGTTTCCAATTATGTGGTCAATTTTCGAAATGTGCCATGGGGTGGTTAGAAGAAGTTGTATTCTTTTTCTTTAGGATAGTATGTTCTATATATATCTACTAATTCTAGTTGGTTCAAAGTCTCTGCTAGTTTTGCAGTGTCTTTGTTCAGTTTCTGTTTCCCTGATCTGTCCATTGGTGAGAGTGGGGTGTTAAAGTCTCCCACTATTATTGTGTGGTGAAATGTATTTTTTGAGCTTTAGTAGGGTTTCTTTTATGAATGTGGGTGCCTTTTTATTTGGAGCATATATGTTAAGTATTGAGAGTTCCTCCTGACAGATTTCCCCGGTAATGAGTAAAAAGTGTCCTTCTTTATCTTTTTTGATAACTTTTGGCTGGAAATTTACTTTATTCGATATTAGAATAGCCACTCCAGTTTGCTTCTTGGAGCTGTTTGCTTGGAAGTTTTTTTCCCACCCTTTTACTCTGAGATAGTGTCTGTCTTTGTCTCTGAGATGAGTTTCCTGTATGCAGCAAAAGGCTGGATTTTGTTTATGTATCCAGTCTGACAGCCTATGTCTCTTTATTGTGGAGTTGAGTCCATTATGTTAATAGATATCAAGGAATAGTTGTTTCTGTTTCCTGCCATTATTGCTTTTGTGGGTTGAGTTGTGTCTGTGTCTTTTTCTTCTTTTAGTTTTCTTGTTTAGGAGTTTTCATGATTTTACTAGGCTGTATTTTCCCTCATTGCATTGGGTTTTCCACCTAGAATTCGTTGTATTGCTGGGTTTGTGGTTAGATATTGTGTAAATTTTTATTTGTCTTGAAATATCTTCATCTCTCCATCGATGGTTATTGATAGTTTTGCTGGGTATAGAAGCTTGGGGTGGCACTTGTGCTCTCTTAGGGTTTGCATGATGTCTGTCCAGGCTCTTCTAGCTTTCACAGTCTCTGTTGAGAAATCAGGTGTTAGTCTGATTGGCCTGCATTTATATGTTACCTGACCTTTTTTCCCTTACTGCTTTTAGTATTCTTTCTTTGCTTTGGGCACTTGATGTTTTTACTATTATGTGTCGGGATGTATTTCTTTTCTGGTCCAACCTATTTGGAGTTCTGAAGGCTTCTTTTATGCTCGTGGTCATCTCATTCTTGAGGGTAGGGAAATTTTCTTCTACGATTTTGTTGAAGATATTTACTGTGTCTCTTAGTTGATACTCTCCTCCCTCTTCTATTCCTATTATCCTTAGGTTTGGTCTTCTCATTGTGTCTTGGATTTCCTGGACATTTTGGGTTAGGAGCTTTTTGTTTTTTGCATCTTCTCTGGCTATTTTGTCTATGTTTACAATATTGTCTTCTGCCCCCGAGATTCTATCTTCCATCTCTTGTAATCTATTGGAAATGCTTGCTTCTGTGGCTCCTGATTTCTTTTTTAGGTGTTCTATATCTAGGGTTATCTCTTTTAGTGTTTTCTTTATTGTGTCAATTTCCGTTTTAAATTCTCTCTTCCATTCCTTCATTTCTTTGGTTGTGTTTTCCTGTAGATCTTTGAGTTTTTTCTTGTTTCCTCTTTAAAAGCTTCTGAATCTTTTTGCTTTTCCATCCGTTCTTGTTTAATTATCTCTATCAGCATCTTGAGGTATGATTTCAGGTCTGTGTCTTCTTTTTCTGGAGTGTTTGGCATTCCAATGTTTGCTGTTATGGGAGAGCTGGGTTCTGGTGTTGCTAGATTGTCTTGGTTTCCTTGGAATATACTCGTTTGCTTTCCTCTTGCCATTTTGTTGTCAGTGATATGATCTTGACTTTTTCTTGTATCTGGTCTGTGTCCCTGGATCTCCACTGGTCCAGGTGGCAGATGGGCCGAGCCCTCTTCTATGTCTCAGAGTCGTTGGGTGGAAACAGAAGTTCCAGATTTCTTTTCCCAGTCACTGGATCAGGCAGGTCAGGGCAGTTCAAGGCAGGGGGTGCACTGTCCGTGTGCACTCCTCAGAGATCCCTCTGCTCCCCGGCAGCCTAGGTCTCCCACTCACCAGTTGTTCAGCCTTTATGAGCTGCTGTTCTGGGTGGCAGATGGGCCAGGCTCTGTTCTGCGCCCTGAAATTGCCACCGGGTGGAAACAGAAGTTTCAAAGTTCTGTTCCCAGGTGCTGGATCAGGCAGGGCAGGGCAGGGCAAGGCACTTTCCGTGTGCACTCCGCAGAGATATCTCTGCTCCCTCTGATTTTTTAATTTAGTTTGATTCTTTGTTATTTTTTTCTATTTTGGTATAATTTTTTATTTTGTTTTTATTTAATTATTTACTATTTTTATTAGTGTACCTGCATCGCTCAAATTTTTGGTTTGTATTTAGTTCTTTTTAGTCTGAGATTGTAAAGCTATTTTCTGCACAAGTTTTTCTTTGCCTCATCAGATCTGTTTTAATCTGTTCATTAAGTTTCTAACTATTTGGCAATATTTTGGATATATTCCATTATTTATTCTACCATTAATATATGGTATGCAATACTCTGTGATTCACTTCGTTACCTTTATTGAGTCATACCTTACTATAAATGTTGGTTTTATTTTCTTAGAGGATGTGATAGTATGAGAGACATACCTAAGCTCTGTTAATGCATGGCTTGGGTTGATATCAGAGCATTTTTTTCATGTACTATCACTAGGCCAAGACCTCAATGCTTCTACCCTCAACACAAACTAATCTTCTGCAAGTTCGGACCTTGAAGGCTTCAGCACTGAGAATTTATAATGCAACCTATGAAATTCTGGTTCAAGTCACTCCCATGTGTATTAGGAATTCAATTATACACACGTGCACACACACACACACACACACACACACACACACACACACACACACACACAGAGTTTGGATGGGGATGTTCTCTTGTAAGACCCAAATTGAATCTTGTCTACCTAGAGGTTCCCATGAATGAGACAAGAAATGAGAGGTTTACTGGTCTAGTTCACTGGGGTGGCCTGTTAGTACAGTTTTTATACATTTTGTAAAGGACATTCTATAGCAATGGTGATAAGGCATGCAAGCATTGGTGGGGTCATTTGACTTTTTTTTTGTTTTTTCTTACAACTTTATTTTTTAAAAAAGACACATGTACAGAGTATTAAAACAATTTAGTGTAAATATATATGAATATATTTTTGTCGGGACTTGATTTTTTTAAAGGTTTGATAGTTGGGTCATTTGACTTTTAAGGTGATTGGTTGCTAGCAACTTGCAACGCATTGTGGTTCTTGGCCCATTTTCTAGGGGCAAACATTGCTGTAATAGGGGTGAGTATCTAGATAATGTTGGGACAATTTTTTTTGGGAGAAACAGCTACTTGGTTCCTTAGAGACATTCCAGGGACTGTGGGTAGTTAAGATTGAAGCAATCTTTCTTGAAGTGGAGGGGCTACTCAGTGCTTTGAGGCAGGTGAAAAATTATTAGCATTTTCTTTTCACTCTGTAGGCTCATATATGTGAACATTTTTTTTCTCTATTTTTTTGGTGTAAGAGAAAACATAGGGGGCATGTCCTTGGAGGAACAAATATACCACTAGGAGATTTCAAAGCTATGTACCATTCCATTTTTTCTCTGTTCTTCCTGCTTGTGGTTCAAAATGTGAGCTCTTGGTTGTAAGCACCCAAGTCCAGCTTTGTCTGATGTTTCAATGCTGTTCCCTCCATTCTGTACACGAACATTCTAGAACTATAAACACTTCTTTCTCTTAATTCCATTACTCACTTTTTTATTGCACTAATAGAAAAATATAAAAAATCATGCATATATATGTAAAAAATTAATAGATATATAAATGATGATGATGATGATAGATAGATAGATAGAGAGAGAGATAGGGAGTAGATAGATAACAAAGAAAAATATAACAACACTTTCCTAGATTCAAATACATATTTTTACTTGGCAACCAATAGATTTGAATGGTGAGGATAATACCCTCTATGAAGTAATTACAATTATATATATATATATATATATATATATATATATATATATGTGTGTGTGTGTGTGTGTGTGTGTGTGTGTGTGTGTGTGTGTGTGTGTATACATGAAAGAATGTTGTTTGAGCATGTCTCTCATAGATTATAGTACATTTGTAAGCTTCATGTCAATATGAAAGTTCAAACTGTTGGATTTTATAAAGCTTTTTAAACATCCCAAATCATCCTTCTCCCAATTTTCCCTTCTCTAGTATTTTATCTTTCTTTCATAAGGTAAGCCAATTTATTCTTAGTAAATGTTTACATATATCAAGAAAATACCTACAGTATATTTTGCCTGTTTATCTATTAAAGACATAATGTTACAGTTAATATTTCATAAAAATTCTTTGTAAAATTCTTTCTAAATGCTCTTGAGAAATTCATCTGAAAAATTTGGGAATGGACAGATGGATCAATATTTAAGCTATGTAATTCTTTTTCAGAGAACCTTAGTGTGTTTTCCAATAACTCTGTAGTAGACAGCTACCTGTAGCTCCAGAAACTAGATTATCTGACTCCTCTTGCCTCCATGAGCATCTTCAGTTAAATTCTAGAAACACACCCACACCCACACACACCCACACCCACACACCTACGTATATATATATATATATATATATATATATATATATATATATATATACTCAATATGATGTATTGATACCTAGTAGGTAATTTCCTAAAAATGAAAAAAAAATAATAAAAGGTCTACTTTGCTTGCATAATCATACTATGACATTTTTTAATATTCAGAGTTTTACAAGTTGTTAATCTCAGCAGCTTCAAAGAAGTGAAGAATGAAACAAAGAAAAAAGGTAAGCCACTTAATTTGACAAATATGTAAACCAAATGGTAGATAAACAGACACATAGCAAACAAGGAAACTTTGAAAAAAAAATAAAAGAAAATCCAATGTGTTAGGGCAAATTCTTAAAACATAAATAGAAATCAAAGAGAGAGAAGATAAATTTTTCTGAGCAGGCCAACTCATGAACAGTCGTGGCAATGCTCTGTCTGTAAAGACAGCATTAAGTGAGACAAATATCTGACCTGACATTAATATCAGGTCTCTTCCTAGGTAGGGAAGAGATTCTATTTTCCTGATCAAGATTCTTTTTTCCTAATGGATGTTTTAATGATAGTTTATCATATCCTCCTCTGAAAAGATAACCCTCAAGTCATTTGCGAATAGGATAAGGGATCAGAATCCCCAATAAGTTCTGGCATGTCTGGTTATTATGACTAATTTTCTATGTTCTCCTGGGTAAGCTCTATTACAGTTCTTTAGTGAGTCACTAGTCCAAATGTCATTTACTGTTCCATTATTTTTCAGATAAGATTAACATTTACTTGTAATTGAAATTAAAGTGTACAAAACAGGCAGCCCATATGAAGTATTTTAGTGGCTAAAAGCACAAACATTTAGATGACTGTGAGACAAAAGAATTCTATCTGTTGTTTAATATAAAATTCTAAGTTTGCTGACCTCTTCTAGAGACTTTAAACTTGTCAGTTACTGATTTTAGCAGTTATCTTACCATATTAAATTATACCCTTCACTTGATTTATGGCAGCGTAGAATTTATAACAATGACAAATAATTTTTAAAGTACTATTGTTTATATATTCCATAATAAACTATTTTGATGAATTGCATATCCTTTTGAGGACTTGTATTTATTCTTATTCTTGACAATGCCATTAAAAATTACACACATTTATACTTGACTAGTGAATGTAACCTGTATTATTTGGTCTGATCTGATACAAAATATCATGAATTGATATATTTTACAAGGCATGATACATTTGGAAATTACCTAGTATATAATAACTAACAGAATTTAAAAATCAGTTGAGCCTATTTCTATAATGAAACATAGTGAAATTATAACCTTCCCCTTGTTTCTAGTTTTGATGTCTAATCCAAACGGCAAAGAAATATATCACCTCAATTCATTTCTATGGAAATTCAATCACACTTTCTAAAATGGTACTTAATGCAGGAACACAGCTCTATATTGATTTGATGATGTAGGTACTTCATTCAAATAAATGTGTCCAGCAATTCAAAAAGCCAATCAATCAAGCAAATTGGATAAATTGTTGCAAGAAATGTGCAGAAATCAATGCATAGAAAGCTCTTATGTTTGAAATATTGACCAATCACAGGGTAGCACATTCAATTAGATTTTGTGTCTCCTTTTTCGAGTTTACATTTCAATATTGCACTATTATTCATTTGAAATCACATGAAACTGAGATTGATCTTGCCAACAATTTTTCACATAAATGTGCCTGAAAGAAGAGAGGCAACCTAATGTCATCACCTCAGCCCGTTCTTATTCCCAGATGTATACTATTTCAGAGAAAGTTTGCTGATTATAGGTATGAACCATAACAGAAAACATACCTTTTCTGTTTTTTTAACCACTTAAATACCATATGAAATTTGTCTTATAAAGCAGCCAGGAGAGACTCAATATCACATAAACTGTTTGAGTTATGAAAAATTGGAAGAAAAATAGAAGAAATATGTGGAGTAACATAATTTATTTTTTACATATTTGGTGCCTATCAGTGTATTTCCAGTATAGAAGTTTTTCTGTGAGTATACCTGGTATCTGAGGCGATCATATGAGAACATTGGGTCCATGAAACCGAAGTTACAGACAATTGACAACAGCAATGTGGATTGAGAGACCTGAGGCAGAATGTATTATCCGCTACTGAATCATTTTCTGTTCCCTCATAAATTCTTTGACACCAAGAAATTGTAGTGTTTTTTTTTCTAAAATGTCAACCTAATAATACAATTCCTTATGTGTGTCATTCTTCATAGTATTCTAATCATCACTGTAGAAAGTATTTTGTCACCAGTAATACCACTGCCAATAATGGCAGTGTCATTCACTATAGTACAGATAAGGTAGCTATACAAGATTAGAAAACCAGAATGAACAAGCAATTATAAAAGAATGCACAAAAACGATTCCGATTATTATTTTATTGTTGATTGAAGCAATGACAGAGCCACCAATGAGAAATGAGAAATAAGAGATGTTTTTGTTATTTATAATGTCTTGACTTGCTAATAACTTTTGAAAGGTTTGATGATTAGTCATTCAGATTCAAAACAACAACTTCCTTTTGTTAAGAGCATAAAAAGATACTTCTGTGAGGAAAATAAACTATGAGTTAAATTCTGGTCCTTTATAATCAGGCTATCATAACACAACTGATAATTAAAGTCTCCTGTATAATACCAATGTCATCATTTATTCTGCAAGGATTGAACAACTTTGTATCATACTCTGAGAAAATTATGTTTCTGAGTGTGATATTCTTTTATCAAAAGCCTTTAAACAAAAGGAAATGTAACATTTGACTTCACAGAAAATATTGTCTTACTTATTATAGCCAGAAGCTGGAAAGAACCCAGATGTACTTTGACAGAGGAATAGATACAGAAATTGTAACCAACTTCATGAATTTCCTAGGCAAATAGATGGAACTTGAAGCTATCATACTGAGTGAGGTAACCCAGTCACAAAAGAACACTCAAGGTATGTACTAACTGAGAAGTGGATACTAGCCCAAAATAACTCAGAATCACCAAGAAACAATTCACAGAAATTATGAAGCTCAAAGAGATGAAAGGCAATAAGGTGTAGCCTCAGTCTTTCTTAGAAGGGAGAACAAAGCACTCATAGGAGGAAATAATGGAACAAATAGTGGAGCAGGGATAGGAGAACCATCATCCAAAGACTGCCTCACTTGGAGATATATCCCTTATGCATCCACTAAACTCACACACATTTGCTAATGCCAAGTAGTGTTTCCTGGTAGGAACATGATATGGTTGCCTCCTCAGAGGCTCTGCCAGAAACATACTGATATAGAGCAGGATGCTTGCAGCCAACCATTTGACTGAATAAGTGAATACCAATGAAGAAGCTAGAGAAAGTACTAAAGAAGCTGACCAGGTCTGGAACCCCATCAAAATAACAAAATGATCAGCTAACCAAACCCATCATAGCTTCCAGGGACTAAAACACCACACAGAATTCTTATGGGGAGACCCATGGCTCCAGGTGCATATGCAGCAGAGGATAGAAATTCTTGAAGTCATTGGGAAGAGAGGCCTTTGATCCAGGGAAGGCTTGTTTTCTCAGTGTAGGGGAATGTCAAAGTGCTGTGGTGGGAGAGGGAGGCTGAGAAAGGGAGCACCTTCATGGAAGCAAAGGGAGGGAAAGGGGGTGAGATTGGCAGAAAGGAGATAATGTCTGAAATGTAAATGCAGAGAATAGCCAATAAAATAAATTGAATCCTTTGTAAAACTCAAAAGAAAAGAAAATATATTATTTGTCTTCAACTGAGCAAGCCAGTAACATAGAACAAATAACAAAAATAAAAAAAAACATGCTGCCGTATACCACAAATCATTTAGATTTTTAAAATTCCAAGGTTTGTATGTATAAGCAATATAACACACCTGAAAACTTTTCTTCCTGTTTATACCCAAATTGCATAAAAATAAAGTATCTACAATTTAAGGCTTGGAGATGGAAAAAATAAGAATATATAAGTAGTTCTTAATTTTGTGATAAAAATCATATATAAATATAACTTTATCATAAGGAAAATAACATTTAAAATAAGACAACTAAAACCTTTAAATCTACAATAAACTTATAATACTTTCATATATTTGGTACAAAATTTTATGTTAAATGTATTGATTATTAGTCTCTGGTCAAGTGTAGGCAGGTATGTGTGTACATCTGTACATCTGTATGTGTGTATGTACATGTACCTTTATGTGTATATGTGCATGTGTATGTGTGTGTGTTTGTATGCTGTGAGCATGTGCTCACAATTGTACTTGTGCTTGTGCTCACAAGTAGGGTTACTCAGCTCGTTGTAGGTGACTTGGCTCTCCTCTCTACCCCATCCCTCTGTGGCCCATTGCAGTGGTCCCTTTCTTGGCTTAGGAAATGAACAATAATTATGACATCTTAGACACTGATGTGCATAATACTGACAAGTTGGCTTATCATAAGGGACTGATGTAAAAAATGTCTTGAACATTAGTTTTGAAGTCAAATTCATCCTAAATATTTTTTTCTATACTGATAGATTAATGTGCTCTCAATTTTTTTTCAAAGAACCTTCTATTACTACAGTGGACAGTGACAAATGCATAATCTCAAAATTAATCAAAATGTATAAATAAATGAATGCTCAGACATGCAACCCTATATCAACTTACTACCATTTTAGGCTCAGAAAACTCACAAAATGGGCATCAAATATTTAAGAGACAATCGTCTTCTTTAACATTAAAATAAAATAAACCTTTATTACTTAATGCTTTTAAAGTTTTCCTATATATTCAAATCATATTATATATATACGCCCATATGTACAATATGAGAGAAAGAAGAGCGAGCTAATTTAGTGATATAGTAATATATTTTTTTTCATTTTAGCATGTTGCTTATATTTTATTGAGCTTCACTTTATGTTGTATTTAGCTGTTGACCACTAAATTGAATCTGACTACATTTATAAATATTAGATGCCTAGGAAATTATATATACCTAATTATTCAGAATCAAAATTAATATGTTTTAATGCAAATATATTAGAGTATAAATGTCATTAGATTGCATTATATCTGTTTTAAGTACTTCTTGCTTACCTACTTGAGCTTTTGCTATATTGTCTTATTCCTTCATTAAATTAATCTTATTAAAATATCTTACAAGCTTATGCCATTTTTAAATTATGGTATTTCCATAATAATGTGTTTAAAGTGAGCATTTATAGTATTTTAAATTTATTTATCAATTAGAAAATTAAATTAATACAAATGAACTTTTTTGAAAATTAGTTCATATCAATTTTCTTTTAACTGTTCTCCCCTACAATTATGCCATTCAAATTCTATTAACAAGCTCTGGATGCATTTTCATCTCATTATGTTACTTGACTTCCATTGCATTAGACTTAATTTATGTGTAAACATTATGCATTACTCTTATAACAATCTACAATTAATATGATTTAATAATAGGTATTGATCTTCTTATGTTATAGCTTCCCTGTTGCTCTTAGTATTATGGCAGCTTCTAAAGTTCTTAGCTTCATGTTCACAGAATTATCTTTTAATGTATCTATATTTAGGTCTGAATCCTGGAACCTTACTTACTAAACCACATTTTAAAAAGCTAGAATTCTCTTAGAAAACCTGATAAGAATTAAAACTATCAAGCACATATGTTTTTCCTTAATTATCCATAATCTTCTCTGTAAGAGATTAGGAATTAATTCAAGGTAGTGTAAATCTTTTGGCAGTTTTGATGTCTATGTGGCTAAGGAACCCATAGACTCAAATTTTTATCTCCATCTGAGGAAACTGTCTCTTTGTAAAGCTGAGATTCAAAGACTGAATGTCCTGACTGTGACCCTAAGAGTTTCAAATTGACACATTTTCTATCTCATAGAGTACTTATTTCTGTCTGGTCCCGGAGAAAAGACTCATACTTTGAGTATTTACAGACACTTGGGCCATTTAGCAAGGTACTTCTCTGACTAGATCTAACTTAAACTAGCCCATTTATTTTAACCTATATTTGGCCACATGACTGGTTACATGTACTCATGTACAATGTGTCTAACTCCTCACATCTTCAATGGTGGATCTCAATCTTTCTCTCTAATTCTTTCTTTCCAGTGCTTGGAAGAAGTCCTGACCTATGCTGTATTCTTCCCAGGCATTGGGTAACTGAAATTTTTTTGACAAGGCAGAAAATAAATTGTAAGAATTGCTTCTACAAACTTCCTATGGAAGATTTTTGGTATAAGAAAAAGTTGATATAAGATTTTTTAGTATTAAAGTGCTGGGTCTTGATTAAAACAAGATATGACAGCAGAGAAATCAGCATTCTAATAAAACACAAGCAAACTTTACAGAGTGTTCAAAAACAGTATGCTTACAATAACTGTTAATCTCCCCAATATAATCTATTTGAGAGTTTTTAAATTAAGTTTTGAAGTGAATTTATTTCCATATTTCTGTGCGTTGAGTAGATAGCTCACATTTACATCCTATAATATTGGAGATTCCATATAAAATTGTAATTTAGCGGAAAGGCGGCTCGTACAGGCTGAGAAACTGCGACCTGGAACAGATCTTAGGAACTTCTGTTCCCACCCGGAGAGGACTTCAGGACGCAGAGCGGAGCCTGGCCCAACTGCCAGCCGGAAAAGCGGCTCGTACAGGCTGAGCAACTGGTGAGTGGGAGACCTAGGCTGTGGGGGAGCAGAGGGATCTCTGCAGAGTGCACACGGAAAGGGCACCCCCTGCCCTGACCTGCCCTGTCCTCCCCGATCCAGTGACTGGGAACAGATCTTAGGAACTTCTGTTCCCACCCTGAGACGACTTCAGGACACAGAGCAGAGCCTGGCCCAACAGCCAGCCGGAAAGGCGGCTCGAACAGGCTGAGCAACTGGTGAGTGGGAGATGTAGGCTGCGGGGGAGCAGAGGGATCTCTGCGGAGTACACACGGAAATGGCACCCCCTGCCCTGACCTGCCCTGTCCTCCCCGACCCAGTGACCGGGAACAGATCTTAGGAACTTCTGTTCCCACCCTGAGACGACTTCAGGACACAGAGCAGAGCCTGGCTCACCTGCCAGCCGGAAAGGTGTCTCAGAGAGGCTGAGCATCTGTGACCAGGAACAGATCTTAGGAACGTCTGTTCCCACCCGGACGCAACTTCAGTACACAGAGCTGAGCTTGGCCCAGCTGCCACCCGGAACCTGGGCTGCCGGGGAGTAGAGAGATCTCTGCGGAGTCCACACGGAAAGTGTACCAGGGACACAGACCAGATACAAGGGAAAGGCAAGAACATATCACTGACAACAAAATGGCAAGAGGAAAGAGAAAGAGTATATCCCAAGGAAACCAAGACAATCTAGCAACACCAGAACCCAGCTCTCCGATAGTAGCAAACATCGGAATTCCAAACATTCCAGAGAAAGAAGACACAGACCTGAAATCATGCCTCAAGACACTGATAGAGTTACTTAAACAAGAAAGGGAGGAGAAGCAAAAAGATTCAGAAGCTTTTAAAGAAGAAACAAGAAAAACACTCAAAGAACTCAAAGAACGAGATGAAAACAGAACCAAAGAAATAAAGGAATGGAAGAGGGAAATTAAAACAGAAATTGACACAAAAAAGAAAGCGCTAAAAGAGATAACCCTAGAGTCAGAACACCAAAAAAAGAAATCAGGAGTCACAGAAGCAAGCATTTCCAACAGATTACAAGAGATCGAGGAGAGAATCTCGGGGACAGAAGACAACATTGCAAACATAGAAAAAACAGCCAGGAAAGATGCAAAAAACAAAAAGCTCCTAACCCAAAATGTCCAGGAAATACAAGACACAATGAGAAGACCGAACCTAAGGATAATAGGAATAGAAGAGGGAGAAGAGTATCAACTAAAAGGCACAGTAAATATCTTCAACAAAATCATAGAAGAAAACTTGAAGAAGTCATCAAAAGCCTCCCAACCAAAAAAAGCCCAACGTAATCCACCATATAAACAAACTCAAAGATCAAAATCACATGGTCATTTCACTAGATGCTGAGAAAGCATTTGACAAAATCCAACACCCCTTCATGTTAATAGTCCTGGAAAGAACAGGAAACCAAGGTCCATACTTAAACATAATAAAAGCAATATACAGCAAACCAACAGCCAACATGAAACTTAATGGCCAGAAACTTGAAGCAATCCAACTAAAATCAGGGACTCGACTAGGCTGCCCACTCTCCCCCTACCTATTCAACATAGTACTGGAAGTCCTGGCTTGAGCAATTAGACAGCAAAAGGAGATTAAGGGGATACAAATCGGAAATGAAGATATAAAATCATCACTCTTTGCTGATGACATGATAGCGTACTTGAGTGACCCCAAAAATTCCACCAGAGAACTCCTACAGCTGATAAACAAGTTCATCAATGTGGCTGGATACAAAATTATCTCAAACAAATCAGTAGCCTTCCTATACTCAAAAGACAAACATGTGGAGAAAGAAATTAGGGAAAAGGTGCCCTTCACAATTTTCACAAATCTATGAAATACCTTGGTGTGACTCTAACTAAGCAAGTGAAGGACCTGTATGACAAGAACTTCAAACCTCTAAAGAAAGAAATTGAGGAGGACCTCAGAAAATGGAAAGATCTCCCATGCTCATGGATTGGAAAGATCAACATCTTAAAAATGGCCATCCTACCAAAAGCAATCTACAGATGCAATGCAATCCCCATCAAAATTCCAACCCAGTTCTTCATGGAATTGGAAAGATTAATGTGCAATTTCATATGGAATCACAAAAGACCTAGAATAGCGAAATCCATCCTCAACAACAAAAAAACATCTGCGGGAATCACTATCCCTGACCTCAAGCTATATTACAAGGCAATTGTGCTGAAAACTGCATGGTACTGGTACAGAAATAGGCATGTGGATCAATGGAATAGAATAGAAGATACAGAAATGAGCCCTCATGTATATGGTCACCTGATTTTTCACAAAGGAGCAGTAAACATTCAATGGAAAAAGGACAGCCTATTCAACAAATGGTGCTGGTTCAACTGGCACTCAGCATGCAAAAGAATGAAAATTGACCCTTTCTTTTCTCCTTGTACAAAGCTCATGGTTAAGTGGATCAAAGATCTCCACATTAAACCAGATACACTGAAACTATTAGATGAGAAAGTAGGGAAAACCTTACAACACATAGGCACAGGAGAAAATTTCCTGTACAAAACACCAATGGCTCAAGCTCTAAGGTCAAAGATTAACAAATGGGACTTAATGAGATTGCAAAGTTTCTGTAAGGCTAAGGACATTGTTAAGAAAACAAAACGGCAACCAATAGAATGGGAAAAGATCTTTACCAACACCACATCAGATAGAGGCCTAATATCCAAGGTATACAAGGAACTCAAAAAGCTAGACAGCAGAGAATCAAATAACCCTATTAAAAAATGGGGTACAGAGCTAAGCAAAATGTTCTCAGTTGAGGAACACCGAATGGCCGAGAAACATCTGAGGAAGTGCTTGTCATCCTTAGCCATCAGGGAAATGCAAATCAAAACAACCCTGAGATTCCACTTCACACCAGTCAGACTGTCCAAGATCCAAAACTCAGGTGAGAGCAGATGCTGGCGAGGCTGCTGAGAAAGAGGACACTTCTCCACTGTTGGTGGTGTTGCAAATTAATACAACCACTCTCTAAATCAGTCTGGCAATACCTCAGAAAATTGGATATAGTACTACCTGAAGAACCAGCTATTCCACTTCTGGGCATATAACCCAGAGACACTTTAATACACAACAAAGATATATGCACCACAATGTTCATAGAAGCTCTATTTATAATAGCCAGAAGCTAGAAAGAATCCAGATATCCCTCAGAAGATGAATGGATACAAAAATTGTGGTACATTTACACAATGGAATACTACTCAGCCACCAGAAACAATGACTTGACCAAATTCTTAAGAAAATGGCTGCATCTAGAGAATATCATCCTGAGTGAGATAACCCAGTCACAAAAGAACAGACATAATATGCAGTTACTAATAGTGGGATGCTAACTCCAGAGGCTTGCACTCCCCCAGAAACAACTCACAGACTGTATGAAGTCCAAGAAATAAAAAAAAAACAAAACAAAACAAAAATTTACACAAGAAAACTTTGACTATTTCCATGTTACATTTTGTTTTACATGTACTTTAAGCTCATTGTAACTATTAAGTTTTCAATGCATACTATCAAACCTTTAAAAAAATGAAGTACTGACTAAAAAAAATATATTCATATAGTTTTATGTAAAAATTATTTTAAAATTTGAAAAAAGTACTGACAAAAATGTATAATTTTAAGCAAAAAATATTTAAAATCTGTACATTTATCTTTCTTTTGTAAAATAAAGTTGTTTAAAAAAATCAATAAATGAGAATAAATATAAAATAGATATGTAGTTGGAGAGTTGAAAAAGAAAAATCCATTTTTATCTTTGAGGTGACAGTGAGTATATTAAGGACACTCCAAAGCAGGACTCATGCTTTCAAATATTTAAATAAAAAAATTGGACTCAATGGTGTGTGTATGTGTGTGTATGTTTGTGTGTGTATGTGTGTGTTTGTATGTCCAGTGTTTAACTGGTCAGTTTGATTTTTATCTGGACTACATTAAAGAGAAAGAATATATGAATCCATGTGGGTAGGAAAGTTGGGTGGATGGCAAGGATCTGATAAAAATATAGTGCATAATAAAGTATAATAAATATAAAATAAATTTATGAAAATGAAATTTTTCTTTTCAAAAGAGAAGAAAGTTGATAAATCTTGAAGTATGGGAGGGCATATATGGCCACTCTCACATATGAAATAATAGGGCTTATTACAGTAATTAAATAATCACAGAGTATTGTAATTTTGGGTGGAATGCACTAACAACTACAATTTGAATATAACTGAATAGAAAATATTTATGTTTTCTAATTAAAGTATTATTTTCTGTTAGTTGTACTGGGGCATAACTATAATAATATTTTATAAGAATGTCAACAGGCAACTTCTGGCCCAAGGCCAGACCCTGCCCAGTTGCATCAGGAAGGGTGGCCTGCCTGCCCACAAGGACCTGAATGCTTTGAAGAGCTGCAGGAGTGCTTTCCATCCTAAGCAGAAGAATTTTGTATATTTTAAAACCTGATACAGAAGACTAAGTACCTTCCTGTACATGGGTGAGCCTGCAGAGAAGACTTGCAGGTGCTTTCCCACCTGAGCCCATGGTAAGCACTCAGCCTGCCACATGCCCTCACCATCTGTCCAGGGAGGGAACACCTGGTGATCTACTGAGCAGATAGGAAGGTGAACTCTGGGATCCTGTACACTCTGGCCCAGGGAGAGAGGCATTTGACTACAATCAAGACTCAGGACCTGGCCGCAGACAGATGAGACCCCTGAAAACCCTTGCAAGTGCTCTTCTGCCTGTGCCCACAGGGAGCTTCCCACATACACTTTAGGCTGTCCTGACACTGATAGTCTAGAACTCCTGGAGGATAGCTAGACTAGTGCTTGTGGCGCGCTCCTTGACCAGCGAGGAAAGACGACCACCACCAGAGGATTCTTTTCAGATCACGCTTTATTGTGGGAGCCTCTTGGTTGAAGGGGAGAACAGGAAGCAAGGGGCCCCGACCTACCCTAGATGTCTTCTTCTACAGAGAGAAGCGCATACGGGCTTGCCATGATTGGTTGTCAACAGTCTGCTGACACCAGAGGCCTCAGGTTTGGCTGGAGATAGGTTATGTACTGCGCATGAGCAGGGTGCAGAGCCTTAGCTGACAGGAACATTACTATATATGGAGTTGTTTACCTCAAACCATGAGGGAGCCAGCGCCATCTTATAATGGCGTCCACATTCGGCTCCTCACAAGTGCTCTCTGAGATCAGGTTCTTTCCAGACCGGCTAGGGGTCCAGGCGAATGAAAAGACTCAGGACCTGCCTACACATGGATGAGCCCCCAGAGAAGTCCTGCAAGAGCTCTCCTACATGATCCCACATTGGAACCACTGCAATCAGAACTCACTAACTGCCAGCAAAGAGACAAACATTCAGAAGCAATTTCCTTCCTGAATCTATGGACCCTCAGTTCCACACAAGAGACAGGCTCCAGTCAGAGACAAGAAGAGCACCTATAATCACAGACAACAAAATGGCAAGAGGCAAGCAAACGAACTTAAGCAATGGAAATCAAGACAACTTAGCATAATCAGAACCCAGCTCTCCCACCACAGCATGTAGTGAATTGCCAAATGCACCAGAAAAACAAGACTTAGATTTGAAATTACACTTCATGATGATGATGGAGATCTTGGAGAAGTGCATACATAATTCCCTTAAACAATTACAGGAGAACCAGGAGAAATCACTCAAACAACTACAGGAAATCACAATCAAACAGAGAAAGGAATTAAAACCGGAAATAGGAACAATAAAGAAAACACCAAAGAGACAACCCTGAAGATGGAAAAAAAAAAGAAAGAAAGAAAGAAAGAAAAGAAAAGAAATCAGGAGTCACAGATGCAAGCATCACCAACAGACTACAAGATGGAAGAGAGAATCTCAGGGGCCCAAGACAATGTAGAAAACAGACAAAACAGTCAAAGAAGATGAAAAAAACAATAATCTCCTAACCCAAAATGTCCAGGAGATCCAAGACACAATGAGAAGACCCAACCTAAGGATAATAGGTATAGAAGAGGGCAAAGAATATCAACTAAGAGGCAGTGAGTATCTTTAACAAAATCATAGAAAACGTCCATGCCCTTGAGAACTAGATGACAATGAACATACAGGACGCCTACACAACTCCAAATAAATTGGACCACAAAAGAAACTCCTCCTGATACTTAATAGTCAAACATCGAATATTCAAAACAAAGAAAGAATCCTATAAATCCTGTGGGTTCAGGTGTAAGAGCAATTGCAAGGCTGTTCAGGGGTCTCAGCTGTCTGCAGACAGGTCTTGATAGTAGTCACGTGGCTCTCTCGCTGGGCCAGAGAGGACTAATCCCACAGTTCACTCCCTATCTGCTCAGGAAATCACCAGATGTTTTATCTCCAGACAGCCAGTGAGGGTATGTGGCAGGATTAGGGCTTACAGTGGGCTCAGGTGTGAGAGCACTGGCAAGGATTCTCTGTGGGCTCAGGTGTGTGCAGGCAGATACTGAGTCTTCTGTATCAGGTTTTAAAATATACAAAATCCTTCTGCTTAAAATGGGAAGCATTCTTGCAGCTCTTCAGAACCTGAAAGGCTGTGTGTGTGCAGGCTGCTGGTCATGATGCAACTGGGCGAATTCTTTTTCAAACCAACTAAGTATTTTCAATTTTAAGATTGAGATTAATGTTAAAATACCATAGATAATGTAATTGAGACAGACTTTATGGGCTGCCATCCTTATTATTTTAAGGATTAATATATATGCAATGCCATCCTTTTGAGTAGGGTATAAATATTATTTGCACAGCTGGATAGAAAGAGATGACAATGAGGAATAAACATCTTTCTCTCTCATACTACTTATTTCAGTAAAGACAGGATTGTATGGATTTATTTTTAATAAACTACACATTGACTTTAAGAGATAATTACTCCTTTGCTACTGTTGGACCAGTAAAATTTTATAGGAGATGGTATTAAGTAATATTTACATTTTAGCAAATAAAAATTTTAGCAAGTTGAAATAAAGAGAAGGGTCCGTGGCACATACCAAGAGATTTAAGTATTGGATGTAATTAATCCATAGTTTTATTGAGAATAGAGTAATGAAATATAAAAAGTGCCTTATGAATTCTTCAAAAAATGTGTTGGAACAAAATGTTTTGAAGGGGGATAAGATGAATCTTATTGTTTTTTTTTTTTTTTTTTTTTTTTGTTTATACTAATCCCACTTTGCATATACAGCCTCTGGTAATGACAGAATGTGCCTCATACTCTACTGGCTCATAAGGAAATTAAAGAGAGGGATGAGAAAATTTCTTTAAAGTTATATTACAAAATAAACATTTATGTAAAATACTAATGGTCTCTTTAGGGAATATTATTTACATAAAACAAGGAAGAAATTCTGAGGCAAAATACATTTTCAGGAAATTCTACAGAGGAAAGAAATAATACTTTATAAAATGGAGATATAAACTAGTTAAGACTGCACAATTACTAAACACAGAGGAGATTTGTTGAATAAATACTTAATCACAAATAATAAAATAATGATTGTAAGGATTAGATTTCTTTAAATTATACTTATTCATATGAGGAGTTGTAAAATCTTTATCAATGCTTTGATTTCATGATCTTTATTTCAGAACTCTGCAGAACTTAATAAAGTTTGCTGAGTATCTTCAAAGTTTTGAACAATATAAAATTTTAAATCCCTCTTCTTTCTAAAAGAAAATTTAGTGAAAAAATAGAGTAAGTTCTACAGCCACCATGACACCAAACTTCTCCATACAAAATGAGCTGAGACTTTTTTATCTCAAGTACCAAACTTGTCTCTGTACTTATCTTCTCTTAAGTACTTTCTTAAGATAAATTTATGTCATGTTTCAAGCAAAATCTTACTTCAAGTGTGTGTGTGTGTTTGTGTGTGTGTGTGTGTGTGTGTGTGTGTGTGTGTGCGTGTGTGTTCACAGAATGAACTATCAAGACCATTAGGATAAAATAATTTTCTCAATACATACTCAATAACTCAATAATTTTATTATAATCATAGTTAACTACCATGTATTTGCAAATAAACTATAAACAGCCCATTCTGATTATGTTTTTAATGAATGATAATAAACATTTGAAAAATATATTGACAAATTATCACATACATATTACCTTTATGATTAATTGAAGTCTGTGAATTAAAATATGGCAAAATGTTGATTAATTGTTTATTCTAAGTGTATGAAATTAGAAGTATATTATGAGTAATGTTGGAAGAAAATACATTCAGAATGTTCTCAATTATAATTTTAAGTCATCTTAAGAAATAAATGTATTTGCATAAACATCATGATTTATGACTTAAATATTGTCATCAGTGTGAACTTGCTAGGGCAATTCATACAAATTATATTTTAAAAGATGACACTAAGATATAGAAGACATGATTAAAATTTTTGCCCTTGTCATTACTTAAGGAATAAGAGTTTCAGATTTCATTGAAGAAGTCTTAAAATAATATGAACATTTTATATAAAATAATATTATAGATAAAAATGTTTTTTAAACTTTTGTACTAAAACAAAATAAAAATAAAATATTTAAAGATAAAACTATTTTTGTCTAAAATTTATATTAAACTTGGTAACACAGGTTTTGTCTCCTAAAATTCTGTATCAATTTCTCTGGATTTAAAGCTATGGTAGAGGGAAATTTTAAACAGAGCTTATTAATATGTGAAAAATGCTAAAAGTAATATCCTTAATGAAGAGGAAGTACAGAACTCAGAAGTCTAAGAATGTTTCTGAAACTAGAAATATGTTCTCTAAAAAATGTTGTTTAAAAGTGCAATATTTCAAAACTCTTAAGAAAAATTAACGCATCATTTACTGAATAACATACCTTAGAACAGAATGCTTTATTAATGTCTATATTGTTGGTATTTTGCATTCATAATGCCTGTGGCATGGTGTTCTCTGTACTTTCATTATATTCACCATCATAAATTGCTTATTTTACAGTAGACAAAGTAAAATCTAACCTCTTTCAAATCCTGCTTATCCTAAGACAGAATGCATGACAACTAAGGATGATTTTCAAAATCATGAAAACAAAATGGCATATGTTAAATCAGATTTGACAGAGAAGCATTTGGTCGAGTAACATTATTTAAACTAGTAATTTCATGGTTACTGAAATCTTTGTTCATAATAAATTCTTATTTATTGAAGAAAGTTTTTACTAAAATGTGAGCAATTTTTTCATTTATTTATTTTTTATTTTTCTTCTTTCTTTCCTTCTTTTCTTTTGGTTTTGGCATTTTAGGACCAGTTTTCTCTATATATCCTTGGCTATTCTAGAAGTCACCCTGTAGACCAGGTTGGTCTAGAACACAGAGATCTCTCTTCTTTTGCCTCCAAAATGCTGGTGTTAAAATCAATTGCCCAGCTGCATTTTTTATGTGTTGTCCATATGATGTGGATTGAAATGGAAGTTGTTGTCAGCTACTGAACATGATAAAAATATTGTACTTCTCTACATTGTTATTATGTTTCATTAAAATTAACTTTAAATAATTATATTATATAATAAAACTGAAATATCAACCTTAAAATCATTTCAAAATGTTGTATGGTTTCATAGTGTAAACAATTTTATAGATTCTGTCTATTCATTTACTTAATTTTTCTATGAGACTATAAATTGTTCTAGTAAGAACAACACTTTTTTATTGGGAATTTTATTTATTTACATTTCAAATGTTATGCCATTTCCTGGTTCCCGTCTGGAAACCCCCATCCCATCTTTCCTCTCCCTGCTTATATGAGGGCACTCTCCCACCCACCCTCCCACTCAAGCCACACTGCCTGGGTATTTTACTACAATGAGGCATAAAGCCTTCTCTTAGAAAACTGTCACTGATTTCCGGGATCCCAATTTGGGCCTGTTGCTGTGCCTCCTTTTCTTCATGCTCTTCACCATTTTTGACCCTGCAGATCTTTTCAACAGGCACAAGTATGGGTCAGAAGTTTAGCTGTAGAATAGCAACCCCATCCCTCACTTGATGTCCTGTCTTTCCCTCTCCCTACTGCAGGACATTTAATCTAGGGTTTCATTCTTTGATTCCTGAGTGTCTCACCTCTCAGGTCTCTGTTACATTTTGGAGGATCCTCCCAACATCATACCTCAATCTCACATCTCCCAAGGTTACATATTTTCCATTCTTTCTGCTGCCCCTCGGGGCTTCAACCCTTTTCCTTCACAAATACCAGATCTTGTTCCCCTCTGCACAATGTTCCCTTTTCCTTCCAGTTTCCTCCCCCACCCTTGTGATTACATTCTTCTCTCTCCAAATTAGGACTGAGGCATCATCATTTGGTTCCTTCAGCTTGTTGATTTTTTTTTTTTTTTGAGTTCTATGAACTGTATCTTGGATATATACCAGCTGTGATGAGGACCCCAACACATGTATAGCAGAGGTCTGCGTTTGTAGAAGAAGATACACCTAACCCTGAAGAGACTGAAGGGCCCATGGAGTTGAGAGTTCTGGTGGAGTAGGTGGGATGAGTATATCTGCATTGAGAAAGGGGTTGGTGGGGTGGAGGCATGAGAAGAGTAACACTAGGAAAGTGCATCAGGAAGGGATTAAAATCTGGATTGTAAAATATTAACAAATGCATTTAGGGAAAGGCAAATCAAAACAACTCTGATTCCACCTCACACCAGTCAGAATGGCTAAGATCAAAAACTCAGATGACAGCAGATGCCTGCAAGGATTCAGAGTAAGAGGAACACATCCCCACTGTTGGTGGGGTTGTAAGATGGTACAACCACTCTGGAAATTAATCTGGTGATTCCTCAGAAAATTGGACATAGCCCTACCTGATGATCTGGTTATTACAGTTCTGGGCATATACTGCAAAGATGCTCAACATACAATAAGGACACATGTTCTACCATCTTCATAGCAGCTCTATTTAAAATAGCCATAAGCTGGAAAGAACCCATATGTTCTTCAGTAGATGAATGGATACAAAAATTTTGGTATATTCACACAATGGAGTACTACTCAGCTATTAGAAATAATGACTTTACAAAATTCCTAGGAAAATGGATGCATGTAAAGAATATCATCCTGAGTGAGGTAACCCAGTCACAACATCACAACAGAGCAGACACAATATGCAGTCATTGATAATTGGATAGTAGCCTCCGAAAGCTTTGAATACCCAAGAAAACAAGTCAGACTATATGAAGCTCAAAAAAAAAAAAAAAAAAAAAAAAAAAACAAAAAAACAAAAACAAAGACAAAAAAAAACAATAAGTGTATAGCACCCTCTCAGAGTGGGGCACACCTAGACTTTAAACCATTAATAACTCAAGAGCAAAGAAGATAGCTTTGTGGCAATTTTTTGCAGTTAAAAATCATTATGTTTAATGTTTACAAACCAAAAACTTTGACTATTTCCATATTACATTTGTTTACATATAATTTATGATCTATGTAAATAGTAAAATATCAGTACATGTTATAAAACCTTTAAAAAAATCAAGTATTGTGAAAATATATTCATATATATTTACGCTAATATACTTTTGATAATGTTTATAAGTATCACTGTTTTTTTCTCTTACAAATTTATTTTAAAAAGAGAGATACATGTACAGATTTTTAAAGGCATTTTGGCATAACACCATATGAATATATTTTTGTCAATACTTAATTCTTTTGAGATTTGATAGCATGCATTGAAATCCCACTAGTTACCATAAGCATAAAGTACATGTAGGACAGAATATAACATGGAAACAGTCAGTTTTCTTGTTGAGTATAGATTAAGCATAATGATCTTTGAATACCAAAAATTGCCACACGGCTGTATTCTTAGTTCTTGGATTATTAACAAATTTTTTAAAAATAAAGTTGAAAAAAAAACAAAACACAACAAAAAAAAATAACAACAACAATAAAGCAGCTTGCCATCGGCCAGAGCTCGTAAATCCCAACCCCTAAAGACAGTGATTCATTTTAAAAGAAATACTGTGATCTATAGCCCTACTGAATTCCAAATGAAAACACTTTTGTTCCATTTTTCTCCAGTTCGTCTCCCCAGTTTGTCTCCCACAGTTATGACAAAGCTATTAACTATTGGTGCTGATGCCATATTAATTTTAATGGGTTTGCTTTCTAATTGTAAAATGAACATACAGAATGGCTTTACAAATGTGCTAGTTATCTTTATTTCCACAAATAGCACATCTTTGTATCCATAATGTTCCTCTCCAGATATTCTTATAGTTGTATGTTATTAAAAAATAAATAAATTAATTAAAACAATAAATATCTATATTAAATTGCAATTAAATATGCTGTATGTATTATTTTCTTTTTTAACATTATGGAATACCAAATTATTTATTTATTTATTTATTTTTAATTGAACAACTTTATTTTTAAAAAAACAAAGATAAATGTACAGATTTTAAGCATTTTTGCATAAAAATATATGGATACATTTTTTTCAGTACTTGTTTTTTTTTTTTAAAGGTTTGATAGTGTGTATTAAGATCTTACTAGTTACAAAGAGCATAAAGTACATGTAAAACAAGATGTAACCTGGAATTAGTCAATGTGTTTTTTTGTGAGTAAGGATTAAGCATAATGGTTTGTCATTTTCTTTTTTTTTCCAGCCTTTTTTTTTTCTTGAACTTCATATAGTCTCTGAGTTGTTTCTTTGGTGTTCAGAGCTTTCAGGGGTTAGTATCCAATTATCAGTGACTGCATACTATGTCTGTTCTTTTGTGACTGGGTTATCTCACTCAGGATGATATTCTCTAGATGCATCGATTTTCTTAAAAATTTCATAATGTCATTGTTTCTGATAGCTGAGTAGTACACAATTGTGTAAATATACCACAATTTTTGTTTCCACTCATCTACTGAAGGACATCTGGGTCCTTTCCAGTTTCTGGCTATTATAAATAGGGCTGCTATGAACATTGTGGTACATGTGTCTTTGTTGTATGTTGGAGCTTCTCTAGGGTATATGCCCAGAAGTGGAATAATTGGGTCTTCAGGTAGTACTATGTCCAATCTTCTGAAGAACTGCCAGACTAATTTGCCGAGTGGTTGTACCAGTTTACATCCCCACCAACAGTGGAGAAGTGTTCCTCTTTCTCTGCATCCTCGCCAGCATCTGCTGTCATCTGAATTTTTGATCTTAGCCATTCTGAATGGTATGCGTAGGAATTTTCTTATTCTGTAGCTTCTTATTATTTTCACCTATCTCTTACACATATAGTATAATTGTACAGATTGAGAAAGAGAAAAGTTTGAAATTTATTCAAGTTTGGACCTATGCTTTTTAATAGCAATATTTTATGGAAAATTGATAGTAAACATTCTTGTTCTATTCTAGATCTATATGTTCTGAAATTGGAGGGTACAATTATGATATAACATGACCTCCAATACTTTTGATGTATATAAAAGTTTGATAATAACTAACCTAAAAGAAAGTGTTTGAGAAAAAAAATTAAAATTATCTACTGTTAAAGACATGACTAAGTATTTTAAAACAAGAAAATGATACTAAATAAAAGCTCATAACTATAACTGTAACACAGAAGAGATAGTAAGTAGACCTCAACTTCAATGTAAGATTTTAATGGATGTTTGGTTTAATGACATAGTCATGTTACAAACACAGTCAATGAAAGAATGACTGAGGAAGCTAGAGTGCATCACATATTAGATCTTAGTAAAACCGGTTACTAAGACCAATTAGTTTTGTTAAAACACTGAAGGTATAACTATAAAGATTTAGAATTTAGAGTGTAGAATGCTCAGACACCTTAGAAAACACAAGTGTGGTTCATAGATTCATTGTTATATATCTGTTATTCTCTTTTTGAGTCAGATTTTATGCTGAGGTACTCAATCCATTTAGAGAGTTGGATAGGGTAAGATATGTATCTATATCCATTCTACTGTATTTATTTATTTAGTTAGCCCATCACCATTTATTGAAGATGGATGATTTTCTGTAATGTTAAGTGGAAACTTCTGGTTTCTTTGGAAAGTAAGATGAACAAATGATGTTTTGCTTGAACACATGGGTGAAAATATGTCTTGTTAAAGAACACATATGAAAGGGTGTTTTCCTGAAGCAGACGCAGATTGAAGGATATATTAATATAGAAGGTATGTGAAAGGAACCATGATGGAAGTGTACAAAAAAGACCCCACAGACAGTGAGAGATGGGAATTGAACATTGGTTTGGTTTGCTCTGTCTTGCTCTTTTTTGTTTTTGTTTTTTTGTTTTTTTGCTTGTTTTTTGTTGTTGTTTTTTCTAAGTACACAGCTCAATTTGTGGTAAAGCCACCATTGAGAGAAACTCACCCAAGAACTGCTTGTGAGATTCTTTCATAAGTTTGCCACTTATGTAACCTTAAAACAGTCCTGTTGGCAAGTCTTATGGCTTCTTCAGGATTGAACTACAGCTGGTAGTTAATGTCTAGTATCTATCTGCCAAGAGAACATGTTTGCAGCTGCAAGATATGTGTGGTGTCTTCTTGCCTAGATGGTTGTTCTGCTGTTGCTGAGCAATAATTGGTGTTTGCTATGGTACTGAATTGATGCTAAAGATTGAATTCTCTCCAAAGAACTATTGCTGAACAGGTCCACTTCCCCTATATTTTTATAACTTTTCATTTCCACTACCTCTGGTCATTGGTTTATTCAAAGCAAACTGAAAAAAATATATGCCTACAGGTGGTCCCCAAGGGAGATTATGTATAGTGGGTAACTTTTGATATCTAGAAATGAACCAAGTGACCTGTCACCTTAAGACTCTACAGCAAATAATATGAGTCATTTTCCTTAGTCAGTCAGGAGGTACGAAACAGGCAAAAAAGGTATTTCTGACCTTAGGCATGCATGGAAGTAAGTGCAGTTTGGATTTGGCCAGAGATCTGGCCAGAGAGTCTGTTACATTACCCCCCAAATTTGAAGGTTGTAAGTTAACTACTTATGTATGGTCCCCTACTTTCTGGGACTGAGGAAACAATATTGGAAAGAAGTAGATTAACTTTTCAATGGTTTATTGTATATCCAGGAGAAGTAGATGGAAATAGCATGGAAGAAATAAAAGTCGTGCAATTGAGAAAACAGGGATGAAAATTGAAGCAGAGAATAGAATTTAGGGATGATTGTCATTTTCTTACATCAAGGGTAATGTTATTCAAATTAAAAGAACAAGAGCCTTTGGAGTACTGGAAAAAGGTGTGTTTTGGCAAACAATGTTCAATGATCAGAGACATAAATTATGGTACAAATGATAGATACAGGATAGGGTTTGGAAGATGCAGAAGTTGATATTAGTATACTTTCACAAAACTCTTAAAATACAGATGGCCACTTCAAAAGGTTTATATACAAATTATAAAATTTGGTAAATTTTCACAAATAAGGCAACATATTCAATGGATTTCTGATGAGGGAGCAGAAGGGTAAACAGGGAAGTTGTGTACATATCGTGTCTGAAATTACCATAAACTTGTGTGGTAACAATTGTTTATAATGATGAGGTACTCAGGTTAATATTCCTGCCATTCCAGGTACAGCAAATAGGGAAATTACAGGTGGTATGGATGATGTTCCAGGAATGGGTATTGATACATGTGATAAAAAACAATCACAAGCTGTGCCTATGGTAAAAAAAAATTGCACAAAATGATTATGAGATCAAACTTTATGTCAAGAGTATAGGCGCTTTCCAAAAGAAAAATTGCAGGTACTTGAACAACTGGTATAAGAAAACATGGATGTTCAAAATATAGAAGGGTCTGCAAGCCTATGAAATTTCCATGTATTTGTTGTTAAAAACATTTTTGCATAAAACTATATGAATATATTTTGACAGTATTTGATTTTTATTAAAGGTTTGATAATACTAATTGAAAACTTACTAGTTACAATGAGTATAAAGTGCATATAAAACAAAATATTACATGAAAGTAGTCAAAGTTCTCTTGGTGTGTGAAGATTAAACACAATGATTTTTAAATAACTAGGATTACCACAAGGCTTCATTCTTAGCTCTTGAATTATTATTGATTTAAGGTCGATGTGTACCATGTTCTGAAATGGTGAAATACACTTATTTTTTTTCTAATAAGGACTGAGGCTTCCATATTTGGCCTTCCTCATTTTTGACCTTCATATGGTCTGTGAGTTAACTTTGTAGGGCTAGTATCCAATTATCTGTGAATGCATATTATGTCTGTTCTTTGGTGACTGGGTTACCTCACTCAAGAAGATTTTCTATAGTTCCATCCATTTTCCTTGAAATTTTGTAAAGTCTTTGTTTCCTGTAGCTGTGGTACATTGTGTAAATGTACCACAATTTCTGTATCCATCCCACTGTTGAAGGACATCTTTTTTTTTTTTCAGCTTCTGGGTATTATAAATAGGGCTGCTATGAACATGGTAGAGTCTGTGTCCTTGTTATATGTGGTAGCATCTTTGAGGTATAGACCCAGGATTGGAATAACTGGGTCTTCAGGTAGTACTATGCCCAATTTTCTGAGGAAATGCTAGACTACATTCCAGAGTAGTTGTACCAGTTTAAAAACGCCACCAACAGTGGAGAAATGTTCATCTTTCTCTGCATCCTCACCAGCATCTGCTGTCATCTGAGTTTTTTTTTCCACTTTATTTTAAAAAACAAAGGTAAATGTACAAATTTTAAGTATTTTTGTATAAAAGTATACAAATACATTTTTGTCAGTGCTTGCTTTTTTTAAAAAGGTTTGATAGTGTGCATTAAGATCTTACTAGTTACAATGAGCAAAAAGTACATATAAAACAGGATGTAACCTGAAATTAGTCAAAGTTTTCTTGGTGTGTAATGATTAAGCATAATGTATTTTTCTTTTCTCTTTTTTTTTTTTTTCCTTTTTTGGACTTCATATAGTCTGTGAGTTGTTTCTGGGTTGTTCAGAGATTTCTGGGGTTAGTATCCCATTGTCAGTGACTGCATATTATGTCTGTTCTTTTGTGACTGGGTTATCTCACTCAGGATGATATTCTCTAGATGCATCAATTTTCTTAAGAATTTTGTAAAGTCATTGTTTATGATAGCTGAGTAGTAATCCATTGTGTAAATATACCACAATTTTTGTATTCATTCATCTACTGAAGGACATCTGTGTTCTTTCCAGCTTCTGGCTATTATAAATAGAGTTGCTATGAACATTGTGGTACATGTGTCTTTGTTGTATGTTGAAGCTTCTCTAGGGTATATGCCCAGAAGTGGAATAACTGGGTCTTCAGGTATTACTATATCCAATTTTCTGAGAAATCACCAGACTGATTTCCAGAGTGGTTGTACCAGTTTACAACCCCAGAAACAGTGGAAAAGTGTTCTGCTTTCTCCACATCCTCGCCAGCATCTGCTGTCATCGTAAATTTTATCTTGGCCAATGTGACTGGTGTGAGGAGGAATCTCAGGGTTGTTCTGATTTACATTTCCCTGATGACTCAGGATGTAGAGCATTTCCTTAGGTGCTTTTCAGGTATTCAATATTCATCAGGTGAGATTTTTTTGTTTAGCTCTGTACCCCATTTTTTAATTTGATGGATTGATTCTCTGGAACCTAATATCATGAGTTTTTTTGCATATGTTGGATATTAGACCTCTATCTGATGTGTGATTAGTAAAGTTTTTTTTTTTTTTTTTTTGGATTTCTATCTCCAGGGTTTTCTCTTTTTGTGTTTTCTTTATTGTTTCTATTTCTGTTTTCAATTCTTTCGCCTGTTTGGTTAGGATTCCTGTAGTTCTTTAAGTGATTTCTATTGGCTCTCCTGTAATTGTTCAAGGGAGATATTCATAAGCTTCTTGAAGATCTCCATCATCAACATGAAGTTTGATTTCAAATTTAAGTCTTGTTTTTCTGGTGTGGTGGGATAGACGGGTTCTGATGTTGCCAGGTTGTCTTGGTATCCATTGCTTAAGTTCTTTTGCATTCCTCTTGTCATCTTGTTATCTGTGATTATAGGTAATCTTGTTGTCACTGACTGGTACCTGTCTCTCTTGTGGATCTGAGGGCCCATGGCTCAGGAAGGAAATTGCTTCTGGCTGTTTGGCTCTTTGTGGAGAGTCAGTGAGTTTAGATGGCAGTGGTTCACTTCTGTATTTGTGAGCCCAGATCCTAAGTCCTAATGGCAGAGACCTGACTCTTTTTCTAGGCTAACCAGCATGCTTTTACAGAGAGTACCACCCTCCCTGCACTCCAATAACTCTTTGTATTCCCTCACTAAACACTCTGCAGTCCTATGTGTGTTGTTCACTCTTGGTCCAGTTGCAAAAGCACCTGTGCATCTGAGGAACTAATATTTTAAAAGGTTTGATATTTCCCTACTTCTTAAAAGTATACTTATTTTCAGTTTCAGGTATGATAAAATGAATATTTCCTCTGGAATGTTTTGTTTTTTTTTTTTTTTTTTCAGATTTTATAATTACTCCCAACCTCTTATTATGAAGTAAATTATTTTTAACATTAATTTTATAGAAAAAGGTAATTCTAAGAAAAATATTTTTACTCTTGTTAGAAACTAGTAAACCATAATTAGTGAAAGTAAACTGATCTGCCATATCATATAATTCTAGACAATATATATAGTCAAGAAAAAAAATGTTAAGATAAATAAATACTTTTTTACTCTAATTTCATCAGTGAGAAGAAAATGAGGTCAATAATATTTTAGACAATCTGTGAAATCACCCACTATATTAGTTGACCATAGTTTGGAATCTAACTTTCTAACAACAATGTTCATAATGTCCAAAATGTTTAACTAACATAAATATTTGCCTAACATACATAATGCAAAATTCAGGTGACAGACTATGTTAGCAAAGATGTGGAGAAAGATGAACATTCCTCCATTGCTGGTAGGATAGCAAACTCATACAATGAATCTGGCAATCAATTTGTAGGTTTTTCAGAAAACTAGAAATTGATCTACCTGAAGACCCAGCTATACCATTCCTGGGCATATACCCAAAAGATGGTTTAACATATAACAAGGACATATGCTCCACTATTTTCATATCAATCTTATTTACTTATAATAGCTAGAAGCTGGAAACAACCCAGATGCCATTCAGTGGAGTTATGGATACAGAAAAAATGGTACATTTTCACAATGGAGTACTGTTCAGGTACTAGAAACAATGAATTCATGAAATTTGTGGGCAAATGCTTGGAACTAGAGACTATCATCCTGGGTGAAGTAACACAGTCACAAAAGAACACACATGCTATGTACTTACTGATGAGCAGATACTAGCCCCAGAAAGCTTAGAATACCTAAAAAAGAAAAAGAAAAAAGAAAAAAAAATCACGGACATTATGAAGTTCAAAAAAGGAAGGCCAAAAAGGGGATGCCTCAGTTCTTCTTAGAAGGGAGAACAAACACTCACAGAAGGAAATGTAAGGGCAAACAAGGAAACAGAGATTGAAGAACAGATCATTCATCCACCCTTGGAGCCTGGCCTTATTTTCCCTCCCCCACTTGTTTTGCTAAAGAACTCCTTCCTTGTATCCATTGTGGTTCTTAACCATGCCTCATAACTTTCCTTCTGAGCTATCTACACCTCAGAACACTCCATCTGAGCTATCTTTACCTTGAAAACATTCTGTTTTGAACACTTGTGACTCACCTGGTCTCCCCGGGCTTTTTTGTTCACCCCATATAAAAGGAGTCCCGAGTAATGCCTGTGTCGCATTCACCCTTTATTGAATGACCCATGTGTGTGTCTGTGTGTCTTTATTTTTTCAGTCCCCCAGGCCTCTGTCCACGGCTCAGTCACAGCAACGGTGTGAGCATTGTCATCTGGAGGTTCCACGAAGATTGGAAGCTGAGGAGAACCTGACTGGATCGTCTTCGGGAGCCAGCAATTGTAAGTAAAGGGGGGGACACATATTGAGGCAAAAAAAATTAAAAGGTTATTATTTTCTAATCTTCTTAAAGTGAAACTAAAATGGGGACGGCACGTTCCTCCATATTGTTAGCAGTCACCAGTTTCTCTATTTGGAGGTTGGTGAAAGATGCTCTCCTAAGTGATAATGGTAAATTAAGAGAAATTAAGGCTGAAATGGAAAGAACTTCCAAGACTGTTCAAGACGAACAGACATAGAAATCTGCAGCTTCGGCAGATACTTCCAGTGAGTCGGGAGACAGCGAAAGCAAAAGCAAGGAAAAGTTTAAACTCAAAGAAAAAAAAAAAAAAAAAAAGAGCCTAGAAAAAAAACTAGACAAATGTAAATTTAAAAAAAAAATAAAATAAAAAGGACTTTTCTCCAAAGAGGGTCATCACTCCTTTGGCTCCTCCAGCCTATGAGGATACAGGGTGGCATGAGGATTATCCAGAATTTCCTGATTTGCCTCGTGGGGGGGGGGTGTCCATTTTAAACCAACAATACCGGGACCTCTCGTAAAGTTACGGGCTTTTCTGTAATTGGGACAGTTGATCTGAATAACCCAAATCAACGTATTCAGCAACACATTCCTTTAACCTTTAAGGAACTCATGCACTGAAAGAGGCAGTCACGGGTTATAGACCTTTGGCTCCATTTACCTTGGCTATATTTGAGTCTTATACCCAGTCTAATTTAACACCTAGTGACTGGTAACAGCTCTGCCGAGCACTGTTGAGTGGCAGGGATTATTTACTCTGGGGAGGAGATTGTCAAGAACATTGCCTTGCTGCCGCCCTTCTAAACGCTCAGGCAGGCCACCCTCAAAGAAATATTGAAATGCTGATGGGGACGGAGCCTTATACCTCCCTCCATAATCAGATAGCCTATGACCCCGCAGTGGATCTACGAGTTGCCATGGCTGCTACTCGAGCATGGAGAGCCCTGCCTAATAAAGCCGCTGGAGACCAACTGTCTAAAGTTATTCAGGGACCAACTGAGACTTTCCCAGACTTTGTCAATAGACTGTTACAATTGGCAGGGAAGGTGTTTGGTGATGTGGATACAGCCATGTCCATTGTGAAACAATTGGCATTCGGAAATGCTAATAAGTACTGCAAGGAGGACATTCGGCCACACCGGTCTAAAAACCATAATGATTTCATCAAAGTTTGTAAGGAAATTGATGGAGTCTACCACATGGGACAAGTTATGGTGGCTGCTATGCAACAAGGGACAATGGGGGGAGCCAATTATAGCTGTTTTTTATGTGGCCAACTGGGACACATAAAGAGACTTAAACAATGTCCAGGACTGGGATTATGCCCTAAGTGTAGAAAGGAACATCATTGGGGAAATGAGTGCAGATCAAAAATAGACCTTGAGGGTCACCCAATTCCCCAGCAAGGTAAAGGATGGTGGGGCCTCCTCTGGGGCCCACAAACCAGCATGTATGGAGCCATAAATACCCCCCTGCCCAACCCTACCCAGTTTGTCTCCCAGAACAACCCCTTTATGTCAAGGGCCTTATCAGAGCAACCAAAGAAGCCGGAGGACTGGACCACCTCACCTCTGCTAGAGCAATTCTAAACCCGAAAATGGAACCACAAGCATCAGGAACGGGGTTTATGGACCCCTGCTGGAAGGTAGTGTGGGGATATTATTAGGAAGTAGTAGTGCCACAATGAAAGAATTACATGTCCTCCCTAGAAAAATTAAAATCGTGGTCAGAGTTGAGAGAGGGGTAGTGGTCATTCCACAGGGAGACTGAATTGCTCAACTTGTTCTCTTACTTAGCTTCTCCACCAATAATACATTTATGAAAGATATTAGAGGAGATCATGGATTTGGGTCATCAGGACTGCGTGCTTTTTGCGTGGCTTCTTTAGAAGATGGACCCACACTTACCCTTTGGATTGGAGATAGGCCATTTTGAGGGATTTTAGATACTGGAGCAGACTACTGTAATTGCTAAAAGTCACTGGCCAAAACATTGGCCACTCTCTGATTCTCCTGCAATTTTACAAGGAATAGGAACCGCCAGTCCCAAAAGAAGTAGCAAATTACTATATTATTGGGATGAAGAAGGACATAGTGGTACCTTCCAACCATTTGTTTTGGAACATATCCCAGTCAATCTATGGGGTAGAGATGTCCTCCAGGGTATGGGGGCGGTTCTGACTACCCAACCAGCTGAAAAAATGATGCATAAGAAGGACTGGTGCCCAGGCACAGGGCTAGAAAAGAAGGAACAGGGGACTATCCAACATCTTTCAGAGCTCTCCTTACCAACCCAACAGGGAAAAAATCATTCTGGTTTAGGAAATTAATCCTGAGGGCCACTGCTTTAACTCCTCCCTCTGTCTACCCCATACCGATCACCTGGAAAAACAATAAGCTGGTGTGGATTGATCAGTGGCCCTTTAACAAGAAAAAAGTTGGTGGCAGCACATACCTTTATAGCAGAGCAGCTAGCAGCAGGACATATTGTCCCATCTATGTCCCCATGCAATACTCCTATATTCATCATTAAAATTAATCTGGAAAATGGAGACTGTTGTAATATTTGAGAGTGGTCAATGCCACCATGGAACCTATGGGGGCAACCCAACCAGGTTTACCCTCACCAGTTGTCATAGCTCAGGATTGGCATCTCCTTATTATTGATTTTAAAGATTGTTTCTTTTCCATTCCTTTAGCCCCACAAGATTGCAAACGCTTTATTTTTAGCATTCCCTCTGTTAACCATATTGAACCCATGAAGCGCTATCACTGGGTAGTCTTACCACAAGGTATGACCAGTAGCCAGCCCTACCATATTTCAAAATTATGTTGCTGCAGCCATTTTACCACTGAGGCTTAAAATCTGATCTCTATGCTGTTCATTATATAGATGACATATTGTTGGCTATCCCAGAGGAAAAGAGGTTACTACATGCCTATTCTGACTTGCATTTTCTATTAAAAGAGTGTGGGTTAAACATTGCACCAAAAAAAGTTCAAAGAACCTTCCCCTGTTAATATCTTGGTCATCAATTATTACAAAAGGGAATTAAGCCTATAAAAATACAAATTCGCCTGAATTCTTTAAAAACCTTAAATGATTTCCAAAATTTATTAGGGGATATTAATTAGCTCTGTCCATCCTTACACATTTCCACTGGTCAATTGCTCCCATTATTTGATATCCTCAGAGGTGATTCAGGACCCAACTCCCCGAGAACCCTGACCTCTGAGGCTTGCAAAGCAATTAATTACCTTTGTTCAAGATGCACTGAATGGTGCACATTTAGCTTATTTAGACCATGCTCTACACTTCTTAGTTTTTGCCTCTACCCATTCACCCTTTGGAGTCTTTTGGCAGTATTTTGTTGTGGGTCCTCTTTCCCACTTCACCTGCTCAATCTGTTGTTCCTTATCACCAGGCAGTGATTCAACTACTTTTTAAGGCACAAAAATTGAGCTAACAAACATTTGGAAAAGAGCCTTTCACCATTATTGTACCCTATGACAGGATTCAGCTTTCTCAATTGATTCACAATTTTTATGATTGGAGCATTTTTTGGTGCAGCAGCACTAATAAAATTGACAACCACTATCCTGAAAACCGTTGATGTCAGTTTTTTAAGCTTCATCCTGTCATATTCCCTAAGATAGTCAGACAGAACCCTTTAGATAAAGCAAGACTTATCTTCACTGATGGGTCTTCAAAGGGTTTTTCAGTAGTAGTTTGTGATGATAAAGTTGATAAAGTTCCCTTGGAAAAGGTGTCTGCCCAGGTGGCCGAGCTTTATGCATTGTTATTGGCTTTGTAGTTATATCATCTAGATGGCTGCAATTTTTATACTGACAGTCAGTATTTGGTCAATATTATTTTGCCCTTAGAGACTGCAGCATATGTTGCACCAGTGTCCTCTGTTTGTTCTCTCTTGTTGCAAATTCAAGCCCTGCTTTGGCAGCATGTGCAACCTATTTTTGTGGGCCATATTAGAGGACACTCAGGACTTCCAGGACCCCTGGAGGGAGGCAATTATAAAGCAGATTTTTCTACCCAACTTATAACCCCCATTATAGACACCTGTGATATAGCTGTAAAATTGCATAATAGATTTTATCTAAATAGTCAATCACTACCCTACCATACCCATTGTTCTAAGGAACAAGCTATAGAAATATGTCTAGAAATATAAACATTGTAGCACTTGTGCACCCTTTATTCATTTCCTCTCAATGGGTGTCAATCCTAAAGTTTTAAGACCAAATGACTTATGGCAAATGGATGTTACCTATATTTTCTCCTTTGGAAAGTTAAAATACATCCATGATTCTATAGATACTTTCTCAGGCATGATTTTTGCCTCTTCCTACTCTGGAGAGAAACTTAAGGATGTCAAAAGTCACTGCTTACAGGCCTTTGCCTACATGAATGTCCCCAAGGAAATTAAGACTGATAATGGACCAGCATATACTAGCAATGGATTTGATAATTTTTGTCTGTCATATTCCATTGTTCATAAAGCAGGTATTTCCTATAATCCTCAGGGACAAGCCATAGTAGAAAGAGCTAGTCAAACATTAAAATATTATCTTTTTAAAATAAAAAGGGGGAGTCTCATAGCCCTTCCACTAAATGATCTACCATTTTTTCTTTCTTAAATTTTTTGATGGTAGATGGTAAAGGACAATCAGTGGCAGATCACCACTAGTGATCATCCTCCCCACCTCAGACCCAAGTTAAATGGAAGGATTTACAGACTGGACTTTGGAAGGGCCCTGACCCTATTTTAACCAGGGCAAGAGGTTCAGTTTGCTTCTTCCCAAAGGACACTGATTCTTCGCTGTGGGTTCTGGAGCGGTGTGTCTGCCCTGTAAATAATCCTGAAGAAGACAAAAGATCAAAGACCACAAACTATGATGAAGATTCTCCTCCAAACTACAAGAGAGGCTTACTGGGAGCCCAGCTATTGCTGGTATTGGATAATTGTTATTTTTATTCAAAGGGTCAAGAGACTAACCCAACAGAATGGTTAAGTGGCACTCAAAGAAGAGTGTTGCCTTATGTGGATTAAAGATTCTATGGCCAATCTACAAGACAGATTGGTCAAGAAGCAGAGAGAAAGAGGAGGAAAAAGAACGTAAACTGTTCCAGAGTTCTTCACACTCCGAAAGGTCAGGAGCGGTCCTGGCTTTCTGGTTCTCTGGAAACATGTAATTCTTTTCTCTTTTGTGTTTGTCTCTTGGTGTGCCAAGCTGTTTGTCCATCCACGTGTGTCAATTTGTGTCCATGTTTTCTTTGTTTGAATGTTATGCATGTTTTATGTTCAAAAGAAAAAGCGGTCAAAATGTTATGTGTTGGTTGTTTGTCTCTTGATTCAGTTTTAACTAGAGTCTAGAAGGGTAAAATTAAATATAGAAAGCAGGCATTTGGGGCTCTACATCTGAAGTTAATTTTTAGCCCAGCTGGAGACCTGCTGGAAGCTGATTTTTAGGCCACTCCTAGATAAGGGTACCCGCAGCTTCTCCACTTAGAACTGTTCCATTGCTTCTCTAGGAAAAATCTGTTTACTGAGCTCAGAAGGTGACAAGGTGCTCATTTCTTGAAATTACAGCTAAAAAAGTGAGAATTTAGTCTGGCTTAAATATATAAGATGTGTGGTTACTTCATGTTTGCGTTTGACTGGTTTTGAAAGGTATAAATATGCTCTGCATGTCTTGGTAGTAAATTATTTGCTTACAAGTAATTGGGTATGATTCAAAATTGCAATATTGGTAACAGAAAATTAGTTTTAAACTAGTAACTTGGTTGAAGTCACTCTAAACAAAACTACATGACATAAACCAACCCAGGGAAACAGGTTTCTAAAATACTTCTAAATTGGATCATATTTTATGTAATAAGATAAGATTTAAGACAGCATCTCCTGAGGTATTGGCAGCTGCACTGTAGTGTGTTCGTGTGCAGGAAATTGGCAGCCAAACTTTGTAGCATAAAGCTAATATGCTCTGATGCAAGATGTGTTGATTTTGGAGAGACTAGGTTGTTTGGAGGTTAAGTTTTGCTTTCAAATTTTTTCAAGATTTCTGTGATAGGCTGATTAAAATGTCTGAGAGTCTTGGGAGCTGCTAAACCTCAAAATGCAACCGTGAGCCATAATAATACCATATTCTTATATTTGGACCAGTTATTTTATATAAGTTTCTACATATTTTGTGAAGTTGACTTGCAGCTTTTCAATTGATGATGGTGAGACAAGAATACCACGTCCTTCATGAAGGAAGAGATTTCGTCGACACTGCATGCTAGAACCTTTTCCCTCTTGATCTTTACTCTCTCTTCCTTTACCATGCCTGTGCTCCATAGCTTATTTTGAGCATCCAGCATGTACAGAGCTGTGTGCCATGCTCCTTCCCTACTTCATATAAGACAAGGTCATGAGGTACACCTGAGACTGCAAGAGGGGCTTTTTACAGCCGCCCTGAATACTCTGTGAAGTACGATCTCTTGATGCCAGTCGAGGCAAATATAACATTTTGTACCACAGAAAAATTGTGGCCATAATGACAAGCAGTTATCCAAGGACAGGCAACCTTCAGGGACCAGGCTCACCTAAGGCAGGGTAAGAGTCTTGGACCCTCAGTTTGATCCTAAGACAAGGCACTGCTTAATTGAAGTTATTCCTCTTTTCTACTCATTTGAGCCTCTATTTCCCCTCTAGAAATTTGTCTTTAATATAATATAAAAGGGGGAGTTGTTGTGACCCACCATTGGAGCCTGGCCTTATTTTTCCCTCCCCCACTGGTCTTGCTAAAGAACTCCTTCCTTGTATCCATTGTGGTTCTTAACCACACCTCTGAGCATTCTATCTGAGCTATCTACACCTCAGAACACTCCATCTGAGCTATCTTTACCTTGAAAACATCCTGTTTTGAACACTCCTGACTGCACCTGGCCTCCCCGGGGTTTGTTGTTCACCCAATATAAAAGGAGATCCAAGTAAAGCCTGGGTGGCATTCACCCTTTGTTGAGTGACCCTTGTGTGTGTGTGTGTGTGTGTGTGTGTGTGTGTGTGTCTTTTTCAATCCCCCAGGCCTCTGTCCAAGGCTTGGTCACAGTGATGGCATGGGTGTCGTCAATTCAGAAGTAGCCTCCACGGGATCCACCCCATATGCAGCCACCAATTCCAAGCACTACAGCTGATGCCAAGAAATACTTAGTGGCAGAAACCAGATAGAAGTGCCACCTCAGGGACTATGTCAGAGTCTTATAGATATAGTAAGTTTTAAAACTTAAAAATTAAAGTCTTTTATATGGATTGTAAACCATATATCACATATTATCTTCATACACATATATATGAATATATATATTGTATTAATATAATAAATCATAGCTTTTTAAAGGACCAAGTCACCCAACATTTTGAATTCTAAGGTGACTTGGAAACCTTACAAGTTTGAGTAAAAAATAAACTAATGACGTCAATAGGATGATCTTTTCAAATCTGTCAGCTTCTTAGAGCTTCTTCAGAATTTCAGAATGCATTAGTCACAGTGACATGATATTTGAAAAGAGGCTTTGCTATTTCAGTCTTTGATAATTTCCTGTGGATGAATTGGGTTTTGGCCTAAATCATTTTTTTGTACAAAGGCAGGGGGTAAGAAACTGAAAAAAATAATTCAATTTTAGGCAATCATTATTTTCTGAGTCATACAGTTGCTTACAGAATTTTTAAAGTGTATTTCTAATATGATTTTCTCAGGGGAGATGTTCTCTAACTCTGCTTTTTAAGCTGAGATTTCAGTCACAAAGTAATACATTCATAATAAGCTAACTAATATGCTGTGGTGTTATTTTCTTTTTCTCATATGTTTTTCAGATTTTAATGAAGTAGCTTTTCTCATTATGTTAGTATTTGTAAAAATGTACAATAACAAAGAGTGGCTTTAATGACCAAATTTGCTATCATCTACTCTTAAATTCTCTGACAGTTTCCATGTTTATTTCTAGCTATGCACAAAGTTATCATAGTTACCAATTATTTACTTATAATTTTCAAACAATGTCATTATAAATCATATTTTATTGTCCAAATAGGAAATGATTGTTTGACATTTTTTGTAAGCTTTGTCTGCCTTATCACAGTTCATAAACTGAAATTTCCATTTTTAGTTAAACTTGAACAAATAATTGCATACATGGTTTTATACAGAGCTCATTATAATGACCTGGTATCATGTATGATTTATTTCTAATTATCTACACTCGGTTTGATGCTGGTTTCTTATTTTTTAACATTTGATATTTACTTTTAATTGCTTGTCTAAGTCATTAATTATGTAAGTACAAAGTTCTATGATATCTTTATTTATAGTTACACAACAGGTTATCTAATTCAACACCATGACCTAATGCAGCCTAGAGCTATGGCTACCTAATTCATATTTTTCAACCAATAATTTTTCCTAAAATCAATAACATAAATCTATCTGCACACACAAATTCATTACTTATATATGATTCATTCATTTATATTATACAGAAAACTTCTGTTTTTCTACAAATTTTCTCTGTCAAATGGAACTCCTATACTCAATAAATAGAATTATTATTCATTAAAGTGTTTGATCTAAAACGTTTAGAAAAATACTCAAGTATCTTTCCTATAATCCTCAAATTCAATTCATTTACAATGCACTTGTGTTTTTGAAAATAGCCATTCTGACAGGTACAAGAGAATCTCAGACATATTTTGATCTCCATTTCCCAGATGACTAAAATGTTGAACATTTTTTAAAATAATATTGATTATTCTGTTTATTTACATGTCAAGTGTTATTCCCCTTCTCAGGTTTCTATTTGAGAACAACCAATTACCCATTCCTCCTGTCTCCAGGAGGGTGCTCCCCCTACCAACCTTCCTACTCCCTCTCTACTGCACTAGCATTACCCAAGCTGGGCCATCAAGCCTTCACAGGATCAAGGGCCTTCTTTTCCTTTGCTGCCAGGCAAGGCCATTCTCTGGTACCTATGCAGTTGGATTCATGGGTCCCTGCATGCGTACTCTTTTGTTGGTGGTTTAGTCCCTGGGACCTCTGAGGGGTCTAGGTGGTTGATATTGTTGTTCTTCCCATGGGGTTTCAAACCCCTTCAGCTCCTTCAGTCCTTCATTTGAAGTGTTTTTCTGCCAACTGAGAGTTGTCCATGGACACTTCTGTTTAGATCTGTAATTCATGTTTTAATTGGATTATTTTGGTTTCCAGTTTCTTGTGTTCTTTTTATATTTTAGAAATTAGACATCTGTTAGATGTGGAGGTGGATACTATTTTGTCTTATTGTTAATGTTTTTGCCTATCAGAAGCTTTTCATTTCCATGAGGTCGCATTTATTAATTGTTGATCTTAATCTCTTCATTATCATTGTTCTGTTCAGAAAGTCATCACATGTGTCAAAGTGTTCAGGATTACTCCCCATTTTCTCTTCAATAGAACTTAGTGTATTCAGTTTTATGCTGATGTATTTGATTCAGTTGCACTTGAGCTTCATGCAGAGCAATAAAAATGAATGCATTTGCATTCTTCCACATCCACATTGCTAGTTAGACCAGCATTATGTGTTGAAGATAGTTTTTTTTAACTGTATTTTTGAACAGTCTTATCATAGCATTTATATAAATCATAATAAAAATAAAACTTCAAAGCTGTCCACTGCATTATACAAAACTAGAATTTTCTAAGTGGGGAGACAGAAGGTCATAGACCAACTGTTCAGGCTTACTCTAGGCTATGTAGTGAGTTCACAGTCTGTGTACTAAAGATTTTTAGCAAAACATGCAGATACTATTATTATGTTTGTACATATGGTTTTTATTTTGGTGACATACAGACTATGTGCCAACTAGTTTATTAATGACTGTTTCCTAAAATAAGATTCAAGAATCTTGCAATTTCTCAGCCCAGGGTCCTGGATGTTTCAGTCATTCTTCCATATACACCAGAATCTCAAAGAAATAGGCTTCAATATTAATAAAGTAACAGCAAATACAATCATGAATAGAAATAAATTGTCTCTCTTCCTTATGCTGTACATATACCTTTCCTATAATTTGTGGCACAGATTTAGGATGAGTTCGATTAAAGCTATGTATTTGCATATCAAGTGGTTTGGATTTCAGGTAAGGCATCTTATTTATTGATCCTGTTAACTCAAAATCATTCACAGGTGTATTCAGGCATTTAGATTCTTTGTTACTTCCAGCTCAAGTCAAGTTGACAGAAAAAAAATAGCCATCATTGACATCCTGGAACATATGAGACTCTCATTTATTTTTCTGTGACATTAAAATTCTACTTAAAGTTATTTAAAACATTATTTTCTATAATTGAAGTACTAATTAAAAATAGAACAAAATATCACAATATAAAATATATAATGGATATTTTCATTATTATTAAATATCTACTTCATTCTAGTTTTATTTTTGAGCAATAAAAGCACCCAGAGTGTCATGTAATAAAAATAAGTATAACTAATTCTAATGACCAGTTTTCCACCTTCATCTCAAAAGGAAATTTCATTTTTTATTAACTATTTCCCTATAAAACTCAGTCTTTATAGTTGCCCTTCAGGTCCTATTCAACAGTGTGTATTTATTCATTTATAGCATAGTGAACACATACCCATTCACACATACATCAATTGAGCATTTAAATAACACATGCTCTTTAAACTTTGTCTAAATCTGATGTTAATTTTTTTCTTGTGATGTTTTGTATCTCCTGTTAGTTATACAATCCATATCATTGCCTACTGTGCATTATATTTCCACTTTTAACATTTTTGCCCTAAAACTTGATAACACTTGGTCTTCACTTGAACTCCAACAGTTAAACACATAGCCCATGTGCTTAATAATCATTTTGCAATTTCATTTTCATAAGCTTACTTACCTACTGGTATTGCTTTGAAAACTAAAATATTTGAAAAGGTATGTGGTTTTCATTTACATAAGTGCTAGTATGGTTTGGAAGTTCTAGGAACATTATTATTTTGTGTATGTTTATGAATCTATCATAAGGTATGTGTGGAGGACAGATGAAAACCTTCTGAGCAAGATAAGTCCTCTAATGTAGGCTTAAGGGTTTGAATGCAAATCATCAGTCTTAACAAAACAAAACAAAACAAAACAAACACACAAACAAAAACCCAACACCCTATGGCTCTGGGCCTTGTTTTTAAATATTGATGAATTTTTGAGATTTCCTTGTAATTTTATACTAATTTTGTTACTCATGAACATTACAAATATTTTTGATCACTTGGCCAATCCTTTCAATAGTTTACTCATGGCATCTTCTTAGAAAAAAGACACAGTCAGTTTTACTAATTTGTACTTTTGATTACTACTTTTAAGCTTTTATTAACAATATCTTTGCCCACTTCTTCTGGAACAAGGCATTTCAGATCTACAGCATGTGCTCCTATATACTGATGACAGTGACCTTAGCTTTTACTTTTCTCACAGCAGGATAACAAAAGTCTTGACAGGCTCTCTGTGCCTTATCGATCGACAGATACCATAGAGACATCTTTAACATCCTGCAGACTCTACACTCTTTCAAAGGTCTACCAGGCAATTTCCCAAACTACTGTCCTCCCCCATAAATCTCCTATGGTTCACATAAAAGCTACCAACCTCTTGAGGGGGACCTTTACAATTTTCATTGACACTAGTCCTTTCAAGTCACTCCTTGCTACTAAATTAAAACCCATCTCCCTTGATGTAGTAGTGTGAAACCTTTCAGTACATTGTCCTTGCTTGTGCTCTCCTTTCCTTTGCTAACTTCACTCCATAGAAAGTTTCCTATAACACACAGACTTATTCACCAGGACAGAGTGTTCTACCACATACACAGAACTAACTTAAAGACATGATTTTTGAATTTCAAGTCTCTGTTTTCTTTTTATTGACCAATTGAAAATTAATATTACATCTTGATTCTCTCATTTTGAAAATACAGTTTAGCATATGACAGTTTCCATAAATTTATTTAATTTGCATTAATGTATATTAAATGTAGTACTTCTTGAAATTGTATTTAAATTATTTAATTATCAAAATAATGAAAATGGTGTAAACAAATTAGAAAAATCTGAATGTTTCATTTCACTGATTTGGAAACAATAATCAGAATATTTATGATAGTCTTCCAATAGAAATTTTGGGGGCTATCGTGTTTCTTATTTATCTCAGAACATATTTAATGAATAAAACCTATTGCTATGAGTTATTTTATTTATAAAATGTTTCCTCTCTCAAAAAAAAAAAATAACTGAAAGAAGGATGTTATTGCTTCAAACAGTGGTAGTCATCAATGTTTTATAGAAAAAGAATCATTTTTATGGCTCTTTTAAGTAAACATATGTATTTTTTTTTCTCTTTTTTAGGGAATCCATTGTCATTTTTAAAACCAACAAAATAAATGAAATCACTACAAATTACAGACTTCTATAACTGATATTGGGAACAATTTTTATTTGAAATCACACATATACAGACTATCATAATTTAGTGATTTTATTATATGGGACATTATTTTTTTCTGTGGAACTTTAATTACAAAATTCAAGATATAATATTCCCTTAAGATTGTTAACATGTTTTTCATAATAGGGTTTCAAAAGTAATCAAAACAAGTCATTTTCTTATTGAAGTTTAAATTTCCATAAAAATTACTCTAAACTTTGTATCAGCCAAAAATTGTAACAATATCCTTGAATTAAAAATATAAAAACTTTCCTTAAAAGGTCTCTACAGATAAAGTTCATCACTGTGTTTAGTACTTACTACCACAAAAGGAACTTGCTCATACACAAGTAATGCAGCAGTTTCATTATAAACTTTAACATTCCTTAAACTAAAATTGGTCCATAATATGTCTTGTAATGTGAAAATAATGAATTTCTACTTTAAGGTCTATTAGTTTAAATTATCATGTTCCTTATAAATGTTACCACTCTTGCCATCTTTTTTCTTTCTCATGAAGAACAACAGGCCATTCACAAGTCTTTTATTTTCTTCTTTTTTTTTTTTTTTTTTTTTGCTGACTCAAGAACTTGAGAAAGTCTTTTAGCAAATGCTTAAAATAAATATGAAGTCTTCCATGACATATTTTTAAAAAACTGTATGTTCATTTGTTTATATGGTGTTAAAAGTCCTTCAAAGTATTTGTAATATTTTTAGTTATATGAGTTATTTGACATTGCAACATTAATTCCTTTTCTCCATTGTCTGATATGTTGTAATTTCTAGCCTTCTTCCCAATGACCAGTATTCAAATTTAATTGAACCACCAGGAATTTGTTCTTTCTTAAATACTGTCTCTTCATAAATTGCACAGTATCTACTATATATATATTAAATACAATATATTGAGCACTTAAATTTATAAAACTTCAGTGTTTCTCTTGTTTCTCTCATATATTACAAATAACCATTAAACTTGTTCTCACCATTTAAAACCACAGTTCCTTTAAACACAAATGTGTCATTCTGAAGACTTGGATCCTGAGTACTTTTATGACACACAGCCCGGGAATAGATTGTTTTAACTTGATAGTCTCTGAACCATAGTTACAATAAAGCAGCCATGACTTAGAAAATTTTAGATTTCTTTTAACAGTCTCATGTGTGCTTAGTTACAAAAAATAACAAACTTAAATGACTTTTCCTAAACAGGAAATCATTCACTTTAATGACATGAAAAGATGTATGACATGAAAAGATGTTCATTAGAAGTAAGTTCAGGGTTGTACATTAACCAAACTAATACCAACAGGGAGTCAGGATCTTGTCAACTTTCAATTTGGCTCATCTTACAATATGGAAACTTTTAAGCTCAAGAGTATCCAGTGGTCATAAAAAACATGCTGGCATCCATACCACTTAGACTGGCAAAAAGCCAAAAGGTGAACAGATAAAGAGATTCTTATTAGAGCATGGATTCTTATCCCCAGATCTTTCTTCCTACATAGGTATTTTGTTGGCTAGAATCATGTCACACAATGACTGTAACCTTAAAGAAATATGAGAAATTAGGTATCTCTATCTTGGTATGTTGATATCCTAAATAAATTTTAAGTGATATAAGAAAGCAAGTGGACTAAGGTAGTTTATCAGTCATTTTATGTGCTTAAAATAAGAATTAAATTATGTAATGAAAATAAAAATCTATATGATAGTAGTTATGTTGTAGTTCTCCTTATATACAATACCATCTAGTTGTATACCACAAGCTTATACATGTATAAATATCTGAAAATTGAAAAAAAAATTTTAAAGAGGTTCATATTACTCTCACATGTTCAGTCTCATAAAATATTACTGATTCTGATAAATTCACTGTGCTCATTATACCCTGAGTTTGAATAAGCTTTATGTTGCATATTTATCACAGAAAAAAAGAAGTCAAGATTTCAAAGTTGTAGCATAAAAATTTAGAAGACTATTTCTTTCACATTTCAGAGGTCACATGGATGTTCTTTTCCTGATATCTGAAAAAAAAGTAATATTATAACACATTAACACTGCATCTGTAACCCTTGGGCCATTTTACATTGCCTCTACCACATTCCAGTTTTGAGTCATTTCAAATGCATGTAACATGTTTAATTTCAATTATGAAATTGCCTGCTGACAGAAAGACTAAACTTAAGACAAGATTATGCACCAATCTCTCAATAACTTGCCAATATTTAAACACATGAATTTATAGCTCTATATTTTTCTTCCCAACCACCAGGACATTACTGTCTTTATTTTATGCTGAAAATAAAGGAGGAGAAGGGGAAGATTAGGTGAAATATAGACTATGCCAAAATGAATACTTGCAATCCTAGCAAGAGTTAAGACCAACAGGAATGGGCCAACTAATGTCTGGAGGAAATATCTACAAGAAGTCTGATTAAAGTCTAAATGAGAGCCGTCTTATTAGCTTCAACGTTTCTGTGTAAAGTACCTTCAAAACACCATCCATAGTTGTCAGGCATGTTTCTACACATGGTGGCTGCTTCTGAAAATGTGTTCTCCTAGCCTGTGATTTAGACATACCTTCTACTGGAACCGAGTGGAGAATTTAGGCAACACCAGCTCAGTTTGAGGCAGCTCACTGGATTTCACCTCCTCTACACAGTACTTGTGTTGGATTTGCCTTGTGTACCAGTTCTTTTCTGTGCTCCTCCTGCTGCTCCTCTTTCTGCTGCCTGACTTCCTCCAACTGTAACAGTTTCCAGGTCTCCATTTCAGCCATTTTCTTCTCCAGTTACTGTTGTTCTCTGGCTTTCATCTTGGTGGCCAGCTGAAAATATTCCTGAGCTAGAGAACTAGAAGTGTTCTCGGCAACTGATTTTTTTTTCCCTCTTTCTTCGAAACAGTGCTCTTGGAAGATGACAGTGTTTGGATGAGCCTTGAAGTGAGCTGCTTCCTTCTTCTGCTTTTGTTCTTCCTCCAGCAAGTACTTCCATATCTAAGCCTTGTGGGCACCTCTCTTGTCTATCCCCATGGAGAAAGCCTATGCTTGAGTCACATTCTTCACCTTTCACTCTGGCAGGTTAATATTGTCAAAATGGGGCACAGGAAGTACCTTGAATTTGGGCACCTCCTCTTTCTGCATTTTATTTTTTTTTACTTTTTCTCCTTCTGCAACTGTAATTCTTTGTCCAGGGTATCAAAGGAGAAAGGGCACACCTCTACATTCCCTGTCTCTGAGATGTGTGGATTATAAAGCACTCCATAATGTGTCACAGGCTGAGTTCTTATCACTACTGGCTTCTCCTCTTCTTCATCATCTCTGATGGGCACTCTGATCTTCATTGTTCTTCAATGCAAAAACTGGTGACTTAGGGGTAGTAGATGAAATTACCCTTGTTTCAGGAATACCTTCGACATCTTCTAAGATCTTACTAGGGTAATTCTGGAATGAAATTAAAATTATTCATTTTCTGTTTTGTTTGTTTGTTTGACTCTCTCATAAATTTGTTTGTCAATTTTCAAATCAAAACAATTAGGTTGAGTAGGAGGTTTAACAGGCAGTCATTTGGGCAAGATGGGGCCACTTTGAAAAATTCTGGATCAATTTCCTGTGTTTTGAAATTGGATTGTTGCAGTTTCTCAAGCTCCTCTGCCTTCTGCTCTGCTGAAATTTTGCAAGTCATAACCCTTGCTCTGTATTTGGTCTGCAGTATGGTGGTCTGGTGGTCTTGTGCAATCTTGTTCACAGATTCAGAGGGTAACAAGCTCACATTCTTCTTGTTCTTTAAACGGTATCTATTAGGGGTTTGTTTGTAAAAGACTTCAACATGCTGTGCAATGAGCACATATTTAGAAATTGCTTTGTCAAATGTTTTTTCTTTCCTTTGGACATATTCAAAGGCTTAATAATGGTCCCTCGGGCAGAAGTTGAAGGATGCTTTCAAAGTTCAAACATGAAGTTTACTTCCTTATCTCCTCTTGTTTTTTGGGCTGTTGTTTAATTCACTCCCCTGTGAAGACGTAAAAGTCAACTGTTTTGGTAACCTGGCTCATGGATTTCTTCACAGATTGCCATGGCCCTGTGAGAGCAGTGCATCTTTTGTCCCTAAATCTTTCTGAGCAGAGTCTAACATATCTTCTCTGAGGCTGTACAGGAGTATCTCCTGATACAGCTCTCTTAGCATTCCAAGAAGAACAATACTTTGATGGGATAGATTGTTTCTGAAGAGTTTTCCTTTCCATTCTCTTTGGAGTAAGTGTTGCCAACTCTTTTCAATGGTATGACACAGCTTGTTGAAGTTTGACTAAAAAAATGTCTTCCTCTAAAAAGGTTCTCCTCTACTCTGCTGAAGAAACTTGTTCTCCAAATTTGTCTTTTCATCAAACCACTAGTCCATATTTTCAGTATCTTCTTCAGCATCCAAAGATGAAAAATTGATAAAGTCAGTGGGGACATCAATAAAGTAGGCAAGACTTGTGACATTTCTCTCAATTCAGAAGAGAAAGCTTTATCCAGGATTCTAATACTCTAATCAATAGATTGTCTTCTGACCTATAGTTAATTTGTCTCTCAAGTCTACTTTTCACAAGCTTACCTCAAAGCCTGAACCACATTCTGAAGTCTCTTATGAATTTTTGTAGTCTGGCAGACACTTCTCATGAAGAACCTTCATGCTACTTTCGCAATTTCAGGTTGCACCAACTCTAAGAGGCCAATGCCACAGGATCATTCTGGGACTCATCTGTCATATTTTTCTTTTTTTTCATTTTTTACTTTATTTTTTAAAACAAAGATAAATGTACAAATTTTCGGCATTTTTGCATAAAAGTATACGAATACATTTTTAAGGTTGTAATTAAGTATGTAACAATAATATAGGGAAAGAGGCTATTAATTTGAGGGGATAGGAGAGAGACTAGGAGGGGCTGTAGGGAAGAAAGGGGGATGTGATACAGTTCTATTTTAATTAAAATATATTCTTCTTTTTGTTGAACTTCACACAGTCTGTGAGTTGTTTATGGGGTGTTCAGATCTTTCTGGGGTTAGTATCTCATAATCAGTGACTTTCTAAAGGGTATTTATCTATCTCTTACAACAATAAAATTTGTCAATGAAATATGTAAAAACATTTCTATTCAAGTCAAGCACATGTGCTATTTAACAAGTGACACTTCACTTTGTAGCTATATCAATTATTTAAGGATGTACTTATCCAGTGCTATACTTTATAAGATTGATTCATACTATCCCATCATTGCTAGCTAACTATTTGTGTAGTATTTATCCGTATGCATAGGCTTGTTAATAAGTCTATCATAAGGTATATAGAAAAGACGAATTTAAAATTGACAGTCACAACATTAAAATATAACAGTAAGATTAGTGCTTTGGTAATGGAATAAGAGCTATAATGTTTGAAAATAAGGCCATATACTAAATAAATGACAGATATTATGCTTGTCAACTTGATTGGATTTAAAACAACACTAGAAACAAGTGTCTGCACATATTGCTAATGGATTCATATATTATCTTCAAAAGATAATAAGATATACTTTTAATTTGATAAGTACCATTCATAAATTATTTTTCTGCAAATAATAAAAAGGAAAAAGTGAACTGAATACTATGATTAATTGTTCTCTTCTTGACTCTTTTTCACATTAGTAAACAGTTCCTGAACCTGCTGCTATACATGTTTTGTCATAGTAGATTGTATACCTTGGAAGTATAAGTTATTTCCTTAAGTCAAACTGCCAGTTTTTCTTTCAAAGCAATGATATAAGTAATGAATATTAACTATATCAACAATAATAAAGCATAATTAAAAATAATTAGAATATTTTTATCATAAAGAAAAAAATTATCTGTTGGCATGTAGATATAGGATCAGAAGCATGTCACAATAAGATGAACTTTGTCATTCAATCACAGAAACTAAACAGAAATTAATAAAAATTAAAAGACTTAGTCAACACAAACAAATGTCAAGATAATTATGGAAATTCTTTCATTATCAAATGGGTCAAAGTAATTAATAGGTATCATAAAACAGAAAAGAATATATTGAAGGTTATTAATTTTTAATTTTAAGTATTTCATCTGAAATTTACTGTAATTTATTTTAAAATTTGTGGAGTCCATATTCATAAATGTAATAATTTACTAGAGTTTTCAGTCCTATAAGGAAGAACCTGCCAAAATTTTTACATAAAATTAAACCCAGTAGATGTATATTACAATATTCCAGCTATTCCAGCATGTGGGATGCTGACGTAAGAGAACTATAGTAATTTTGAAGTCAGCATGTGCTATATAAAAAGTATTAGACCACCCTAAGCTAAAGAGTGAGAGATTGTCACCAAAAATACAAATAAATAAATATTCATATATATTTTCTTGGAATTTTTTAAAAAAATTATGGAGGACTAAAATGCTAATTACTTTTTTCTGTCTTTTTCATGCAAGCTAGTGTCATCTGGCAAATAAAAACATTAACTAAGAAAATATTTCCATAAGCTAGGCCTGTAGACAAATTAGTAGGGATATTTTTAAAATTAATGATTGACATGGGATTTTAAAGCCCACTGTAGTGAGTGCCACATTATAGCAGGCAGTCCTCAATTGTAAAAGAAAGCCTTATCATGTCATGGGAAGCGAGCATGTAAGAGATATTCTACCACTCCCTCTGCTTCTATTATTGCTTCAAGTTTTCTGCCTTGATTTTCTGTCTTGGATTCCCTTTGTAATGGACTCAAACCTGTAAGATTAAATAAAGCTTTCATTTCTCAAGTTGTTTCTGGTCATGGTCTTACCGTTACAATAGAAAGTGAATGAATAGAACTGACATACAAAAAAAGTATCCATCCATCTTAAGTGTAGTTACCTAAATTTTGGCATGTATAATAATAAATATATATATATATATTATATATATATATTATATATATATATAAAATATTCATGTATGTGTTTATCTACACATATACTGCTATAAAATTATATAGTTATGTAGTGAAATTTAATTTCTCAAATGCACATGTAGAGTTTTTATATTAAACATAGTTTATTTTAAGATGTAAAATCCTAAAAGATGCTTAAATTAAATTTGTGCTCATATGCAATTATTTTGGTGTCATTATAAAAAAATTTTACTAATGGATACATTGCCAGATTCTCAAGTATTCCAGTTACTATGACCATATTATCAAGTGGTACTAAAATATTATAAATTTAAATACATTTATTTTATTCAAATTCATCTTACTATGTAAAATACTTACCTTAGTTTAGCTTAACTTTGCCTTACTCAGAGGTAGGTACAATGGCATAAAGCATGAGTTTTGTAGGTAGAATTATCTGCAATACTGCTAATACATGTTTTTCACGTGATATGGGAAGCTAGTTGGACTTACATGTACACTCTATGGGCTATATATTGCCTTAAAACATAATATATAATGAGCAAATAATATAATGCCAAGATGAAGTAAGAACCAAGGAGAAAATGATTCAGTTTATTTTAGGTGTCATATAGTATGAGAGGGCTTACATTCTACTTGTTGACACAAAGTAAAATGTATGCTAATATTGAAGATAAAGTAAAGTACAATTATTGATAGAATGTTGTAAGGTAATAAGTGTCCAGAAAAGGGTGAGAAATATTAACTCTGATTTTGTTATTGTGGGAAGTTGTGTCAAATAGAATCTGTAAAGCAAATCTGCATTTTGAGTACTTCTCAGTATAGATAACAGAAACTGAAAAGTAACAGATACAATGTTTTGATATCACATGTTTTATTATTTTCCAATCTTTATCCAAATATCTTACTTAAAATGAGAGAAATACTATAACCCACATAACTCAGGCATATTATTTTATTATATATTTAACTACATATATAAGTTTGTCCATGTGTCAGAATCGGGGCATGAGTATAGGTGACCACTGAGGCCAGAATATGTTGTCAGACATCCTACACGTTGTAATCATGTAGGTTGTAAACCTCCAGGATGGGTGCTGGGAATCAATCTGTGTAAACTAGCCAAACCATTCATAGGAAGAAAGCCAGCATGCATTCTTCACGTTAGTCCCATTAAGAATATTAAAGTCTCCAAACCAAATTAAAAATCCACTTTTTTCCTTTTTTGAGACAGGAACTCACTATGTAGCTTTTTCTGTCCTGGAACTTGGCATATATGTAGGTTTAACTAGCCTTAAACTCAGAGATCAGCCTGTTTTTACCTGAATTTAAAAACATGTGATACCAAGCCTGTTAACTATTCTTGAAGTACCTTATGAAAACTTCGATAGCCATTTCCTTCCCCAGAAGTGTACCCCTGTAAGGAAGATATACCAGTAAACTACATTACTCAACCATGTAAAAAATTCTAAAAAAATGTTTAAAAAGAAATTTTGGAAAACAAGTTGCACTTCTAAGCCAAAGAGTTAATTTAATATTAAGAATGACATAACTTACTGATAGTGGGATGCTAACCCCAGAGGCTTGCACTCCCCCAGAAACAACTCACAGACTGTATGAAGTCCAAGAAATAAAGAAAACAAAAAATATACATATATTTACAAAACAAGAAGACTTTGACTATTTCCATGTTGCGTTTTGTTTTGCATGTACTTTATGCTTATTGTAACTATTAGGTTTTCAATGCATACTGTCAAGCCCTTGAAAAAAATCAAGTACTGACTAAAAAATATAGTCACATGGTTTTATGTAAAAATTATTTCAATGTCTGAAAAAACAGTACTGACAAAAATGTATAATTTTAAGCAAAAAAATGTTTAAAATCTGTACACTTATCTTTGTTTTGTAAAATAAAGTCGTTTAGAAAAAAAAAAAGAATGACATAATTTGGTAGTGATGGGAAATAGTAAGGTAATTGTCACCATGCAATTTTGAAAATTGCAGGTTTTTTTTTTAGAAATATGCTTACAGCTTACTGGAAGAAGAATATTTAATAGAATTATATTTTCTAATTTATGTTTATTAATTTGTGTCATACCAGTAATTTATAAATTCACACTATAAATTCTATAACTATTTTTAAAAGTAAACATAATTAACAAATATCAAACAATAAAATATTCTTTTAAGTCATGCAACTATAAGAAAGATAGAAATTATAAAATAGATATATTAACAGTAAGTGGAAGTTAATGAACTTAAAGTCATTCATGTGGCTCTTATGGTGAAAAAATATAATTTAATATACTTTACTTTCTTAAGATTAAACACAGTAAAATATCATCTAATGTTTGCTAGAAAAAGTTTCATTTCAGAATAAATATTAAAGTTTATACAGATTTTATTTTTAAAATTCTAAATATTTTATATAACAGAATGATAATATCATATTAATATCTTTAGATTTAACATTTATTTTATCTATATCAATTTTGAAATTCATATAAACTGGAAGAGCATAATCCATTTATATGTCATATCTTGAATATAATTATATTTTAGTTTTCTCTTGAATTTCAGTGAGGTTTTCATTAAAGTCATTGACTCAAAGTAGTTCTAGATAGTTTACAATATAAGAGGTACCATAACAAAATATAAAATGTTACCAATTTGTAAGGCAGATAGAAATAGAACACTTATTACTGAAAAATAAGAATTGTCGTTTGAAATAAGTTTAATATACATAAGAACAATACCACAAAATAGAGTATCAATTGCTACCAATCTTGATTACATGCTGATCTAAGCCACAGCTTGTTGCTCCTGCCTAAAATCATCAGAGATGATTTGTTGAACATTGCATTATCTGCCTAAAAATAGATAAAAATTCAAAATACTAACTGTAGCTTACAGTGGAACTGTATTTTGTCTTTTACAGTGTCGCCATTCATAATTATATCATGTAATATGGGTACCAAAACATAGATAAAGAGATAAATATTTTAATAAATAGCAGGCATAAATAAATATGAGGAAGTAGATAGACTCACACAGCATAAGAAACTTTTGAATGACAAAATATAGTGTCTCATTCTCATTTAGATTTCGGCACAGTCTACTTGTATTTTGAAAACTTTTGTACATTCATGAAATTTTCTATTAATTCTGTTTTTATACTGGTCACTTGGTGCTAAGAATATTACAAATGTCCATTTTAATAGAATTTTTTTTACTATAATACTTAGATGATAGCTATATTAACAATTGGAGATTTTCATACATGCCTGTAAAGTATTTTAATTGTATTCATCAACATTACTCTGCAACTTCCCCTAGAACTACCTTTCTCAACTTCCTTTTTTTATTTTTCATAAACCATTGAGTACAATTTGTGTTAGCTCTACTCTCATGATGTGGAATCATCTATTGGAATATGGTTGAGTCATGAATGGCCATGCCTTCATGAAATAAAGACTCTTCCTCTCTCAAAAGCTATAAAATAGAAATATTCAAATGCCTTACAATCTGTATACCTACAAATTAATGCAGTACAAGATAGACAAAACTAACTGAAGATGAAATGGTCTTTTGAAACCTAAAGGCCCTCTGCCTTAGCTAAGGTTTTACTGCAGTGAATAGACACCATGACCGAGGCAACTATTATAAGGACAATATTTAATTATGATTGGCTTACATATTCAGTCCATTATCATCAAGGTGGGAGGATTATAGTGTCCAGGCAGGTATCTTAATCTGAAGATTGTTTGAAGAAACCTTGCTTCCAGGCAAGAAGGAAAAAGATCTCCTGCCAACAAAGCCACACCATCTTCAGCAATGCCACACCTCCATTATTTACATAACCTCCACCAATAAGGCCATAATTTCTGATCTTTGCTAAACAGTTCATTCAACTGTGGACTAAGGATTCAAATATATGAACATATATGGGCCATTCTTATTCAAACTACTCCCTGTCCTCTCTAGGTTTATTGTAGTATCATAATGCAAAATGCATTTTTTGCCCAACTTCCAAATAGTTGGGTACAGTCTCAACACTTTAAAACACATTAAAAGTCTGATGTCCAATGTATTTTCAGAGGTTGAAGACAATTTCTTAACTTTAGCTCCTTCTAAAAGAAAGCAAATTACATTTCCAACATTGTGTTAGGGTTTTTCTTCTGTGAACAGATACCAAGACAAATGCAACTCTTATAAAGACAACATTAAATTGGGGCATACTTACAGGTTCAGAGGTTCAGTACATTGTCATCAAGTCAAATATATGGCAACATTCAGGCAGTTACTATCCACGGGAGGAAAATTCCATTGTCCCTTACTCTTCTACCATTTTTCACTATAAAACCAGGCAATACTGTTAAATTTGGCAGCCTGTTTGGGATGGAGCCTGGCCCCTCCATGATTAATCTTTGCACAAGATTAGCTGCTGCTCACTAGGAGCAGGTAATAGCTTAATTTTTTGTTTTGTTTGTTTTCAAATTATAAGTATTGTTGGGTGGAGTCTTTCTCCAAAAGAATATTTCTCTCCATATCTGTTTTGGATTAGGCATTTCATTAAACTTTGATCCTCTTTTAGTAGAAGTATTCTATCTAACATTAAAATTTATGGAGCTATTTATCTCCTTAAATTAAACATTATTTATTTCCTTTATTCTTACTTACTCTTGTTCACTGTAGACATGAACAAAGTCACTATTGATTTTCTTAAAATAACTGCTTAGTAAATTAATCCATTATTGTTCAATTTTGCCTCAGGCAAGATTTTAGGTTCAGGGGAGAAACTATACATTTTATTTGATAATCCATCTCAAGAATCATCTCTAGAATAGTCCATAATAATCTTCTCCTCTGAAATTCCTTGAATTGGGCTTTCAGAGTCTACATTGCCCTTGGTATAAGTTGATTTTAATCTCCTACTAGGAAGGTCCATTATACCTGGCTTAAGGTTTTCAACTGCTTTCCTCCTTCAAATACAAAGTATTATTCATCCTAAAAACAAAACGAAAAAAGCAAAGAAGCAAAGCATGGTAAGGTGTATACAGCAATGGGTCTCATCCTTGTACAAATATCTTTCTCTGTAAATTTGTTATTTCTATAAAAATCCTCTTATGAAACTAATTTGTTAAAAAGTAAGGTTTATTTAAGCCTTGTAGTTTCAGAATGTTGATATATTTAATTGTCATCATTGCAATGAGCATCAAATGAGTTTATCAGACATGGTGCTGGAGCAATAGCTAAGAGGTTCCATATCTTTTTCTACAAGCATGTGGCAGAAATAACACACAAGTACTGGCACAGACTTTTAAAACTTAAATTCCCTCTCCAAGTGTCATACCTCCTTCAACAAGCCACACCTCTTAATTCTTTGCAAACAGTTCAGTCAAATGCCTACTGTCATATGTAATAGAGATTTAATATAACAAAGGCCACAATTCACAGCATTTGCTATCAAAGCCAATAAAAAGTAAGCATATTTTGTCTATATTCATGGTGATTGCGTGTTATCATGCATATCTTGTACAGATAAGTCAAACAAACTTGTTCAGAGAAGTGAGGTGACTTGAATAGGTTTGGTCCCCATAGACTTATGTGTTTAATGCTTGATCTACTGGGAGTGACACTCTTAGGTGGTGTGTCATTGTTAGAATAGTTGTGGCCTTGTGAAATGAAATGTGTCACTTTGAGTGTGGGCTCTTTTGTTATATACATAAGCTTCACCCAGGGTGGAGCACTCGTGTGATTACCTTAGGATCATGATATAGAGCTCTCAGTTCCTTCTTTAGCACTATGCTGTTGGAATACTTCCTGACATGATGAGAATGGACTGGAGTTATGAAAATGTAAACCAACACTGATTAAAAATTTGCTTTTACAAGAGTTGCATTGGTAATGGTGTCCCTTCATATCAATAAAATTCTATTTACAAGAGGGAGTGAAAAAATGTGTCTTGTCTTCTCCCATAAGCATCAGCCTCCCATGTTTCAGGAAGTATCTGGTCTTAGGAACTTGGCTAACATGTTAGAGAATTTTTTGTTTCATGGATTTCTTAGACAGAGGAATTAAAATAAAACTTAAACTTTCACATAATGAGTTCAAAATTGGCATGTGGAAGGACAGTCTGGAAATCCTGTAGTGTTTCCACAGATTACTTCTCATAGTCTATTATTCAGAAAACAATAACACAGTAACATTTACTTTCAAAGGTGAATGTAAAATGCAAATATTACTTGTATCAAAATAGAAAAAAAATATACAAATATCTGTTTTGAATAGTCAAAAGACTGTACAACAATTTAAACAATATATTAAGCTAAACATTTTGCAATGTAAATGTTTTATCCATTTTAGTTATTCTTTTCTTATAAATAACTTCCCAAGTGCAGTCTCCCCTCTCTATTCTCACCCAGTTATACCTCCTACACCATTTTCCCTAAGTCCACTATAACCCTACCTCTCTTCAGAAAATGGCAGGCCTTCCAGAGTCACAAACCAAATGTGTCACAATATATTAAAATACCATAAGGCACACATTCTCACATCAATGTTGTACAAGGCAAGGCAATCCAGTAGAAAGAAAAGGCTCCAAAATACAGGCCAAAGAGTCAGAAACATCATTCACTTCCACATTTTGGAATCCTTCAATAACCCTGTGACCTTACTTGCTGTCATTCATGTCAGTGGTCAGAGACCCTAATTCTTTCCTCCGTTTATGATAAAGATGGATTTTCATTCAAAATTATATGTTCACTATTCCTTGTTTGTTAGACATGCATCTATTTTGTTTTTTTTTTTTTTTTAAATTTGACTCCTTCCTATAAGGAAGGAAAAATGAATTCCATCTGCAAGAGAATCTTCAAGGAATGCCAGCCTGATACCAGTCATTTGACTTTTCCAGTTACCAAATTGTGAAACTGAAAGGTCTCCCTAGCCTGAAATTCCAATATTAACATGGGTAGGCAGAAATTAGGACATGGTAGCACTGGGATAAAAAGGGCTATATAAGCAAGTAACATCACAGGAGTGGCATAAGCTTGTGAAATAGAGGTTAAAAAGTTCACATTAGTAGAATAATTGTATAAGGTTCAGTCTTCATTCAGAAGACATCTGCTGAACCTGGGCCACCAGATACTTGAAGTTCCCCATGTAATAAGAGTTTCCTTCTGCACATGGGGCCTATTGGTCCTTCTCTATTGAGGTCCTTCTACATTGTTCCTTGGATCTATCTTATCCTTTTCAATGCTCAGGTTCTCTATTGCTTACTGTAGTGGTTCTATCTGGTGGTGTGTTGGGCTTCACATTGCAGCCTGGACTCCAAATGGATCCTTCTGGAAAAATGCAAGCATAACCTTGTTTTTGGACAGGAGTACCATGGGTTCCTTCCACTGACTAAAAAAGAGGAATGTTGGTTATCATCTGAAACATTAAGCTCTGTAGCAGAGAGGATATGTGCCAGTTGTTGCATCCAGGTTTGTAGTAAAGGGGGTTAGAGTGGCCAATTAGTATGTCATGCATCTAATAGACAATATAACACTTGGAGATGAGAAGTTTGATAGTGTTTCAAATGAACATGTACCAAATGGTATGGCTGTTTTTCATGTGTCAAGAACATCCATTGGACTAATGGGGAATCAACAAGTGTTCTGGGAGTAGCCAACAAGCCAACTAGCATTGTGGAGAGGTGTCAGGTACTTAGTACCTGAGAGGGTTTCTTTAATATTAAGGAAAGGAACCACTGCTCTGGTTTGGTCCCATTTTAGTGTTTGTTTAGATTGCTAGGCTCTTCTGTATGGTGCCATTGGATATTCTATTGGACAAATGCACTATTACTATTTGGGGAATATGTAAGCTTCTCTCCCTGTACTCTAAGCTTCACCTAGGACTGTAGAAACAACAAATTTTTCAGACAAGGGATATCTTGGTTGTTTCCAGTGTCTGGCTATTTAAAATAAAACTTTAATGAACATATTTGAAAAAGTGTCCTTGCAGTAGAACAGAGCATCCTTTCAGTATATGCCTACGAATGGATCTTGAGGTAGAACTATTTACAATTTTCTGAGAAACCACTGTGTTGATTTTCAAAGTGGCTGTGCAAGTTTACACTGCCACTAGCAATGGAGCAGTGTTCTTTTGCTTCGCATCATTTCCAGAATGAGGTCAATTATGTTAAAATCCTTAACCTTTCTGAGAGGTATAAGGTGAAAGCACAATGTTGTTTATACTCCCACTATTTTAGGATACAGAGGGTCAGGCTTGTTGGAAACTTTATTAGAAACACCTCATTGGGTTTGGAACATCTATTCTTGCTATCTTCTCAGTAGTGCGATACTGGACATTTTTTTTTCACTTCGGGTAACAAATAATTGTCTAATTGTACTCTTGAACAGCTCAATAGGAGGAAATGCATGCTTATACTTCAAGCCTAACAAACTGTCCATGGTTTGTTAAGTTATAGAACATACTGCAGAAAGTACTACTCCCACTTTTCTAAGTAAAAAAAAAATATTTAACTGTATTCTAAGTATCATTCCTTATATACAAAGTTAAGTGCTATTCTTAACTTTAATCAAAAAAGGTGCTTTTTTAGTAGCAGAAACCATTACACTGATCTAGGATTGGCAAAAACATAGAGAATGGCATACCATGGGGTATCCGACACCTACTGCCGCCCCTACATCTATGTTTAAAGATATTTGGTGAAAGAGTGACAGAAAAATTATAACAGTCAGAAAAGCAAGACATGTACTGCCGCATGGTATCTTCCACAAATAAATACATGGCTGCACTCATGATATTTTAACCTAAATTACGATGCAAAATGGCAAAAATAGTTAAGAAGTTGCCATTGATGTGGAAAATATTACTAGGGCCTACCTTTCTTAAAAGCTACAGTGGCTGAGAATATAGCATGGATAGATGTTCTTTGGGTACAAGTCCCATGAAAGGTTGTAAAATCTCAATTGCTAAGAAGCTGTCATGTATCTCAAATGTTAGTGGAGGTAGCAACAAATTTTTAAATGGGGACATTACATAAAGTGTGAAAATGATGTAAATACAAATCTTGTATAAGAAAAATTTAAAACCCTGAAATTTAAATATTATGATTAAAACACTCTAATAAATAGGTAATGGTCTCTACACTGGGTTTGAAATAGTCAAGAAAAATAAATACAGGTAAAAGGATATGGGTGATTAATATATGCCTAATATTTGAGTTGTTTTTGATCATGAGGCTGGGCTTGCTCCCACTGATGGCAGAGATAGGAACAGTAGTTCTTCATATAATTCTGTGTTGACGTTGAACGGGGCCTATGTGTTCTAAAATTATCTCCTAAATACTCATAAAAATATCTATAATACCCATAAGGTACAATTAAACAGGCCTCTCCTCTCCTTGGAATAATCCGCCAAAGTTTCTTTAACTAAACTATTTGACAACCTTTTTCTTAATTAGTCTGTCTCTAATATTTTTTCTTCAAGATGACAAGTGTCTAGTGACTATCCCCAATTATATATCTACTATAATTTTAATGAACATATTTATCCAAAAGCAATGTAAAATTAAAGGAGAAATGTTGACTAATAAGAATATACTGTTAAAAATCTTGAAAATATATGTAATAAACTTAGTTTACTGCTATGTATTGTTTAAGAGTAGATATAAAGATTCATGGATTGCTTGTTTTACTTTAATTATCCAAATTATGATTAATATAAATACTTTTTAGCATTTTTGTTTTTTGTGTTTATTATTTTAATTTTCATGGCTATATATTGTAAATTCCTAGAGGTGCTCAAGTGGCCAGGCCATTCCAATAAGGTTACCAATTGTCATGTTCCACCCATAGAACACTCTAATTACATAACTGCCAGACGAAGCCCTTTCTTTTCAGAAAAATGCCCAGGCTCTGGACTTCAATTCCCAACAGTCGCCACTCTGAAAAACTTCACTTTGAAAAACTTCCTAAGCCATTGTCCCACCAAAATTCTTGTGTTCTGCTCAGCAACTCGCACAGAAACAGAGGCAGCCACTTTTCTGGGCTTTTCCCTCCTAATACATTTCTTGTGTGAGGTTTGTATAAGTTTATTGTGGTATGACTTTGTATTATTCCTTAGCTGGGGACTGCCAGAATACCTTCCCATATATGCTGTCACGTGTATACATTATAATTTAACATGTCAGTCAACTACTGTGTCCTTTTATTTCCCTAGTGTTTCAGAAGCCAACTCTCCCACAGTTTAATGCTTCCTTTAAATACTATTTTTTATTTTTTATTTCAACTTTTAATTACAAAAATTCATTTTCAAAATGTTGAATATTTCTACTCTCTCTCTCTCTCTCTCTCTCTCTCTCTCTCTCTCTCTCTCTCTCTCTCTGTCTCTCTCTCTCTCTCATACACACACACACACACACACACACACACACACACACACACACAAACATACAAATCATTTTAATTGTATAACTCTTCTCTCACAATTTTTTTCAATTTCATTAGATATTCTCTGTATTTACCTTTCAAATGTTATAACCTTTCCCCCCCAATCCCTCACTCCTCTGCCTCAACTTGTTTCCATGAATGAGCTCCCTCTACCAATCACTCTCTCCACCCCAGTGCCTTGTCTGGTTGATGATGTTGTTCTTCCCATGAAGTTGCAAAACTTTCAGCTCCTTCATTCCTTTCTCTAGCTCTTTCATTGGGTTCCCTGTGCTCAGTCTGATGGTTAGTTGCAAACATCCTCCTATGTATTTATATGAGCCTGGCAGAATCTCTGAGAAGACAGCTATATCTAGTTCCTGCCACTAAACACTTCTTGGTATCAGCAATAGTGCTTGGGGTTGGTGGCAGCATATTGGGTGGTTTTCCAAGGTAAGGAAGCCTCTGTAGATCTTTTCTTCAATCTCTGCTCCTCTATTTGACTTTGTATTTCCTCCCCTGTGTATTTTGTTCTCCCTTCTAAGAAAAACTGAGGCATGCACATTCTGTTCTTTTTTGCAGCTTCATAAGTTTTGTGGATGGTTTCTTGGTTATTCTGAGCTTTTTGGGCTAGTATCCACATATAAGTGAGTACATACCATGAGAGTTCTTTTGTGATTGGGTAACATCACTCAGAATGATAGCTTCAAGTTCCATACATTTGCCAGGAATTTTGTGAACTCATTTTTAATAGCTGAGTAGTACTCCACTGTGTATATGTACCAAAATTTCTGTACCTTTTAAATATTATTAAGAATTCTCCGAGTTGAATTACATCTGTCCATATGCCAGTAGGCATGTGGCCATTCACTCAGGCATGGACAACCTACTACTAGACACATACATAATGAAATGTAATTCTCCTTCTGCCCAAGCCTATCAATTGAAAATATTTCCTCACTTGGTATAAAGTCATCAGTACCTCCCTCCTTTATCCATAATAGAATTTTAACTAGCATGACATTGTGAATTTCCTGAGTAGATAATTCGAGATGTTGGGACAGAATACATATTGCAAGCATGTTATATGCAACTGTCAGCATTCCACAAGTCTCCTTCACATATTCTATCTATATGACCTTCCTTTCTATAGCATTCCCTGAGTCATGTGTGCTTTCTTTATTTTATTTTTGGAGGGGGACTTGCTTGTTTGTTGTTTATTTTGAAGAAATTATTAATTTGTTATTATAAAAAATGTAAAGAAAGACCATTTGACTCTCAAGTTAAAGTTTCAGAGAAATCATTTAGGACAAAATGATAAAAAATGTATCTCTGAATTTTAATATTTCATTTCAGTAGGTATTTTATTTTTATTTTTATTTTTGGGAGACACATTTTCTCTATGTAGTCTTGGCTGTCATTGAACTTGCTCTGTGGACCAGGCTGGCTTCTCACTCAGAGATCTGCCTGCCTATGCCTACCAAGTGCTGAGATTAAAACCATGTGCCACCAGTGTGTGGCTCTAAAGACAATAATAAAATATCACATAAATCTACATACAATACTCTTAAACATAATTTTTCATATAAACTCCAGTTTCATTTCCATCAGTTTGATGACAAGAAACAGGTATCATTCTGTTCAATTTCCAGGGTTGTGTTTCAAAGGGGGAAAAATAAATAACATTGAACATTGGAAGTAGAATGATAAAAATATTAAATTTTGTCAGTATTTTGTTCTTTTTTATGATTGTAAGGAAAATTCTTCCTTAGCTATGAGCAATTTTTCACATTCTGTAACATTCCATAGATCCCTTGTATCATCTCATCTTTCATCTCTGCCCCCCCCCTCTCTCTTCCTCCCCTTTCCTCCCTTCCCCCCTCCCTTGAACATATACATATTATAAAAACTCCACAATTCGGAATTGACTATTTCTAAGTAAAATATTCTGCTTAATATATTTTGTTTTTAAAATTTGTAATATTATAAATGTCTAATACCATGCTGTAACTTCTTTCAAACAGATATTCTTCCTGGTAATAATAATTTCCTCAAAGTACAATGCACTCAGTAAGTAATTCATTGAAGTTACATTTCAAATGTAAATACAGAGAGTATCTAATAAAAAGTAGGACTTCTAATTCTTATTTTATGCAGCTTTACATGATATTTTATCATTGTTATTTATTAGAGAAATGTGTTAACAGTGACATTTATGAAATCCTTTTATTCAACTTTATTTTTTTTTTGGTTGAAATGTTCAACCTGCATAAACACAGATGAACAATTATTGTTATAGTATTCCTCTGCATTTTCTTACCCTGACAACTTTACCCTGCCAGTGACTTTGTGTTGTGACACCTGATAAATTAGAGATAGGAGTCCAGCTTAGACAATGCTATTTTGGAGCATCTGTGACACATATCATGAATCACTTTCTGACATGCTGTAATGAAAGATCAATAATGTTTTCACAGAAAGAATCTATAGTGTCTTATCAATAAGAGGTTCAATTAAAATACAGAGGACATACCAATCTTCATTCTACCTTAAGGGATTAATGTTATTCCTTTATTTTTTCTAAATCATTTATGAATATTAAATGTTGCAGTGGCAGATGTAAGTTCAGCGATTGCTAGAGACTTTTAGCTAGTATTTCAGTAAAAGAAGGATTTCATGACTCTTCTTTGCCTGCTTTCACTGACTTGCCAGCACATTTATTGGAACCTATCACTCGAGGATTCCAGCTTATAGAGAAGACCAGCTGAAACGACTAGCCTTGTGGGACTGAGAAGCTACTAGGTACTTGGACTTCCATTCACAGCTACTCACTGTTGGGTTCATTGGAATACAGACTTATTGGCATATGTGAAAGCCATGAGGAAGGACCCACCCACGCTCTAGCAGCTGGCAAGAAGAAGCCTGCTGAAAGATGAAGCCTTGACCATCTCTGCTATGCAGGACCTGCCCATGCAACTCTTCCCACCATTGTTCAAGGATGCATTCACTAGCAAACAACTTAACATCCTTAGGCACATGGTGGCAGCCTGGCCCTTCCCCTGTCTTTCTGTGGGAGCCCTGATGAAGGCTCCTCAACTGAAGACTCTAAAAGCTGTGCTAGATGGCCTTGATTTGCTGATGACCCAAAAGGAACGACCTAGGAGGTGGAAGCTACAAGTGCTTGATTTAAGAGATGCCTACCATGACATCTGGAATGGCTGTGCTGGAATTCAACATGTTCTCTGCTCTCCATATGTAATTGGCAAGACCCAACCAGTGAGGAGTCACCCCATCCTTGGGGAGAAACATACCCTGACTATATTGTTAAACCTCTCGATCATGTCCCACCGTCCCTCCAAATACCTAAACTATTTTTATCACTGGGCCAAACCAAGAAAAGACGTGGTACAGGTGATATGTCAGAAATTGGAGTTTTGTGTGGTTCCTGCCTATAACCTGATGCATTTGTTGGAACTTTTTGATCCAAGCACAATCAAGGAATTGGAAATAAACACATGCTGGGACATGCATGCCCTTTTATTGCTATTCCCTCACCTGGGCCAGATGAAAAACCTCCAGAAACTACTTTTCAAGGAAATCTGCATACCTTCCGGGTGTCCTTGCAACAAAAAGCTTAAGTCCTGGTGTGTTTCAGAGATTGTTCCCCAGTTCTCCAAACTGCATAAGCTCCAGCATCTCTATTTGAATAATGTCTGCTTCCTGTATGGATGCCTGAAACAAGTGCTTAGGTGCTTGGAGAATCCATTAGAGACCCTTGCTATAACTCACTGCATGCTCTCACAATCAGATATGAAGTATCTGTCCCAGTGTCCAAGTATCCATCAGCTCAAACACCTGGACCTGAGTGGTGTCCCTTTTCTAAATTTACGTCATCCATTTCTACAAAGCCTGCTAGAAAGACTGACAGCTACTCTGCAGACATTGAAATTGAAGGGCTGTATGATCATGGACTTTCAAATCAATGGCCTCCTGCCTGGGCTGAGGCAGTGTTCCCAGCTCACTGAAGTCAATTTAGTGAAGAACTTCTTGTCCATGGACAGTCTGAAGAACCTGTTGCAGCATACAGCCAACCTCACACAGCTGACCCTGGAGAACTACCCTGCCCCTGATGAGGTCTATGATGACCTTGGTGATGTTATTCCAGAGAGATTTATACAACTTTGTTCTGAGCTTATGGACACACTGAAGGAAATAAGGCAGCCAAAACAGGTCTACTTTGTAAGTAAGAGATGTTCAGATTGTCATGACTACTTTATATATAATTTGGAGGTCACACTATGTTCTTGTTGGCAAGAAATATGAAGGGGGCATTGCTGGGCTTTCATAAATGAAAAGCAGCCCTCAAGTGACTCATTACAGGCATAGACCATGTGTATTCAAGCATTTTTAGATGTACTTGGTGTGTTCAAGCATTTAAGATGCACTTGGAATAAAGAATTATTTCATTTAAAAAAAAAGAAGGATTTCATTTCTACTGAAAAAATGTAGCTATGCTCATTATTTTATCTCCTGAAAGTTTATCTTAAAAACAGCATAATCGGCATGTTTTTTTGTTTTGTTTTGTTTTGTTTTGTTTTCTCTCCAACAACTTTATTTTAAAAAAATTCAGTCAATATTTAAAGTATTGGTTTTATATTATAAATAACATTGTATTTTCTAAAATACAAATGGCTTGTCCTTAAAGAAATTCAATGCTCTCCACAGACATATACAATTTTGGTAATTAATATGGACAAAATAAAAGTTTTAAAGAAGATAAGACAAGATAAAATTGAAAGCATCATTTAAGAGTTTAAATTTATTCATAATCAGTATTGAACAGTGAAATATTTTGAGAATGATTAATATATTATAAGAATGTTGAAAAAGAACAATTTGATGTTAGCAAAAGTGATTTATTTGAAGGAAAAGAAATATAAATTTAGGAATTCTTTCTTTTTCAATAATATAGAACAAATACTAAGTTCACTTTCAGTTACTAAATCACACAAGAAGTTATTCACAAGAAAATATACACATGTGAGTATTTTTAAGTTAGTTAAACAGCAAAAACACTAGAAATATTTTAGTGTTCAGCACTGATATAGATATTTTAAGTAATATTTGGCAAGGGCATAGTGTAGTTTAAAATATTGACAGAGAATAATTCTTAATTTCTTAAAACATAAACTAAGTGTCTTGCATTCCTATAAATATCATTACTCTAAGGTCACAGACATCAACATGAGAAGTACTTTGCCCTTTTATGTTCTACAGTCTAACAATTCAGAAGACATGCAAATAATCATAAGTAATATATTATCAGATATGCTAATACACTGATGGATCTTCATGAACATTGACACCCTTAAATGATCCATGGTTACTTCAGTATAACAGTAAGTACTACTACTGAGAAAATTAAAGTTTAAAACAAGCAAATTTTGTATAACGAAATCTTGTTTCAAGTATTGCACTCATAGCATTTTGTATATTTGTTAAAAAGCATGTAACAATATGAGTATACATAGTACTATGATGTAGTAAATCAAATTAATATAAACAATACTTTATATATCATTTTATATAATTAAAAATTCTTATTTTTTGCCTTGTCAATTTTCAAGAATACTCTGGTTCCCTGGTAAACATATTTAAACTATAGGTACTATGTTTAAAATTAATGTCACCTTATGTTTTCTCCAGCAAATTGGATGGTTCAAAGTTTCTATGTGTTTTTTTTTTTTTTTGAGAGGATAAATATGGCAAGAAGCATTTATAAAATGTTAAAATTATTGAGAACATCCTCAAACTAACAAAGGGTAAAACTACCATACCATGGAGCCATCTATTTTTTATCCAGTTTCTGACTATTATGAATGTAGCTGCTATGAACAGAGTGGAGCAAGTGCCTTTGTGGTCTATTGATGCATCTTTTGGATAGATATATTACTGGTTTTATGAGGAATTGCCAGATCAATTTCCAAAGTTCTGCAAATTTGCACCCTACTAGCAATGGATGAGTGTTTCTATTGTTTCACATCTTCCATAGCATGCACTATTATTTGAGTTTTTGACATTAGCCATCCTGACATGTGTAACATTGAACTACATAGTGGTTTTATTTACATTTCCTGACTCAGGACTGAAAATGTCTTTAATAGCTTCTTGGCCATTCAAGATTCATCTGTTGAAAATTTTCTCTTTAACTCTGCATCCCATTTTCAATTCAGTTGTTTAGCTTAGGTTTGTTGATGTCAAAATTCTTGTATTCTTTATATATTATGTGTATGAGTCCTTTGTCAAATGTAAACTTAGTGAAGAACTTTCCCCATTATGTAGGCTGTTGTTTTATTCTATTGATGGTGTTCTTAGTCTTGCATATATTCTTTTCATTTTCTGGAGGTCCAGTTTATTAACTGTCAATCATAATGCCTAAACTATTGTTGTGCTTTTCAGGAATTTGTCTGCTGTGCCAATTAGTTCAATCCATTTTCTATTATCTCTTCTGTTAAATATGTGTCCAGGTTTATGCCAATGTCATTGATTCATTTAGGCGTGAACTTGTTCAGGGTGGTATATATGTCTATCTTGGTTCTTCTGTATTCTGGCATACACTTAAAACAGTACTATTTGTTAAAGGTGTTTCCTTTTTTTTTCAATTGTACGGTGTTGGCCACCTTGTCAAATATCAACAATCCTTATGTATGTGGATTTATCTCTGTTTCTTTATTTCTATTCCATTTGTCAGCCTGTCTATATTTATGCCAATACCATGTGTTTTTTTTTTATTAATATTACTCTGTGGTATAGTGTGAAATCAGAGATGCTGATGCTTCCAGATATACTTTTATTGTACAGCATTTACATAGATATTCTTGGCATTTTTGTTTGGTTTTTTTTTTGTTGTTGTTGTTGTTTCTTTATATAAAGTTAGACATTGCTCTTTTGAGGTCTGTAAGAATTGTCTTGGAAAATTTCATGGCATGTACATTTAATTTGTGCAAGCTAAGGAAACTTTTACAAAGTTAATACTACAGAGTCATGAGCATGAGGTATCTTTCCATCTTCTTATATCTTACTCAATTTTTCTCTTTAGCAAATAGAAATTTGTGCCATAGAGGTCTTTAACTTGTTGGGCTAGAGTTATATCAAGATGCTTTCTGTTATTTATGGCTACTGTAAAAGAGTGCTGTTTCCCTAATTTCTGTATCATCCTATTTATTGTTTGTGTAAAGGAAGACTACTGATTTTTTTTTCTTTTTCATTTAATTTTTTATCCAGCCATTTTGCCACATACATTTATCAATTGATGAGTTTTTGAAAGTGTTTTGGGGGTAACTTATGGATAAAATCATACCATTGGTCAATAGCAATGCTTTGACTTTTTCTTTAACAAATACTTGTTTTTGGATATTCCCTGTAATTTACATTTCAAAAGTTATTCCCATTCCCCCATTCCAACCCTGTTGTCCCACTCCACTTGCTTCCATAAATGGGCTTCTTCTCCCAATCACTCTCTCCACCTCAGTCTCTTGGCATTCTCCTACACTGTGAAAATGTGCCATTACTGGACCAAAGCCCCCTTCTTACATTGATGCCAGAAAATACTATCCTCTGCTACATATGCAACTGGAGAAAAGAGATACAAACTGAGTGGATAGCCTTGCCTTGTTCCTGATTTCATCTGGAGAGCTTTAAGTTGCTCTCCATTTAATTTCAAGTAAGTTATTGGCTTACTGTGTATTACCTTTATTATGTTTCAGTACATTTCTTATATCCCTGATCTCTCCAAGATATTGGATTCTATCAAAAGATTTTTCAGAATCTAATGAGATGTTCTTTTTTTGCCTTTGAATGTGTTTATGTGGTGGATTATATTTAAGGATTTTCCTATATTGAACCACCTACATTAAGGGATGAAGCCTGCTTGATCATGGTGGATGATGTTTTTAATGTGTTCTTAAGCTATGTTTGTGAATATTTTTGAATAAATATTCATAAAGGAATATGGTGTGAAGTTTTATTTTTGTTGAGCCTTTGTGTCTAAGTGTCAGAGTGAATATGGTCTCACAGAATGAGTTTGACAATGTTCATTCTGTTTCATTATGTGGAATAGTTAGAGAAGAATTGGTATTAGTTATTATTTCAAATTCAAGTAGAATTCTGAATGAACACTTTCTAGTCTAGACTTTGTCTAAATTGAGACAGCTTACTTAAGCACTATAAGACATTTACTATAGTTTGCCTAACATTTATTTAACTTGCTATCTATCATTTAGAAAATCATCCATTGGGTTTATATTTTTCAATGATGTAGAGTATAATTATTTGAAGTAAGACCTATTAATTCTTTGAATTTCCTCAGTGTTTGTTATGTTGTTCTTTTCAATTTTGATTTTGTTAATTTATGTACTGTCTTTAGGTGTTATGTTCAGGTTGTTTAAGGGTTTATATATCTTGTTGATTTTCTCAGAGAACCAGTTCTTAGTTTCATTGATTCTTTATATTGTTCACTTTGTTTTAACCCTGATTTTGACTATTTATTGATTTCTATAGCTCTTTGGTGTTTCAGGTTCTTTTTTTCCCTAGAGGTTTCAGAGGTGCTTTAAACTGATAGCATGAGAGCTTTCCAATTTCTTTATGAACACATCTAATTCTATGAGCTGCCTTTTAGCACTGATTTTGTTGTGTGCCACAAGTTTGGGTATGTTATGCATTTATTTGCATTATCTTCTAGAAAATGTTTCCTTCTTTCTGTATTTTCTCCCTTACCCAGTGATACTTGTGCAGAGCTTTGTTCAGTTTCCCTTAGTTTGTAGAGTTTGTTTCTATTGTTGTGGAACTATATTTATTCAATTATTTTTATATAACAAGAAGGTATTTCAATTTTCATATGAATTTAGGCTTCCTTTGTGGCTGACTATATGTTCATTTTGAAAACAGTTCTGTAAGGTGATTAGAAGAACGTATATTATTTTATGTTTGCAAGAAATATTCCATAGATATATGTTATGTGCTTTTGATTAATAACTTCAAGTAGTTTTATTATCTCTTTTTAGGTTGTGTCTCAGTGACCTATCTATTTTTGAGAGTGAGGTATTTATGTCTTGCACTACTAATGTGATGTTTGCTGTTTGCTTTATTTAAGGTTTAACTACATTTCTTTTATACACGTGTGCTCTCTTACATTGGGGACAGATTTTTCAGAATTTAGATGTCATCTTGGTTGGTTTTTCATTTGATAAATATGTGATATGCTTCCCCCTCTCTGATTAGTTTTGGTTGAAAGTGTGTTGTAAATATCTCTATTATCTCTAAGTATCAACACATATTTAGAAGACAAGTGTGATGCCCTTACAGCTTAGGTAAAGAAAAGGATTATGATCTTCATGAAGTCTCACACCTCCTAAACTATGGGTTTTTAATACTAGATATGAGTTCTTCCTTTGAAAATATGTCTCTGATAACAGAGTAACTTGTTACTCCCACAATAATTTATCACTCTTGTACCAGTGAGCACATTTTGTTTTCATATTGATATTGTAGATTATATATTTCACAGCTGAGTAAGACTATTTTTCCAGTGTAATTATAGATCACCTTCTTTCACTTTGACACTAGCTTTCAGTGAAGAACTTCCTACTCATCACATTTCTACATTTTACTATTGAGGTTTACAGAAATGTCAGTGATAAAGACTTATTAATTAGTTTTGGTGGACAACTATAACTTCTTATTTTTTAAGAGAATCACTAGGATATAGAAGAAAATATATATACCTTAGTGAAACTAGTAGAATATTATAATTTTGCTATTAAATTATTTGGTCTTTTTTTCTCTTTTCTTTTTTAAATTGGATATTCTCTTTATTTACATTAAAAATGTTATCCCCTTTCTCCCCAGTGCCATCTCCATTCCACCTCCTCCTGCTTCCATGAAGGTGCTTCCTCTGCTAACCACTGTCTTCTACCTCAATAGCTAAGCATTCCCCTGCACTGGGAAAATTAACCTTCATTAAGACAAAGGTCATTTGTCCAATTGAAACCAGACAATGCTGTCCTCTGCTACATATGCAACTGAAGCCATGGGTCTCTCCATGTGTACTCATTAGTTGATACTCATCCTTTCAGCATGGGTGTTTATTAAGTTTGGATAACTCCTCAATATTTTCTTTCTATACATTTTTTTGTTGCCATTATATTCAATTTATTTTCCAGTACTTCATGTTTGATATTGTCATTAATTTTATTATCAATTATGCATTTTCTCTGTTTCTGGAGTTTAGGACCTTTTCTACACATCAAATAATCTGAATATTTACACAGAATTGTGTTTCAGTTCCAGGCTTGATGGCATTTAAAATGTTTAACCTTATTGCCCTGACTAGAACCATAAAGAAAATGAAATAAAAATTTGTGATAAAATAGACAATCTATTTTTTTTTTTTATTTTGAAGACAATGGTTTACTTCAGCATGAGGTAGTATGTCAGTTGTGGCTTATCAAGTGGAATTTTTATTTTATTTTATTTTCAGTATGTTGACTATTACCACTATAAAATATTGTTTTGTCAAATAATGTTTTGTATTTAATTATTACATAGTATTTAGTTAAAAGTTTTCTATATAGTATTATAATTTTTTTCTGTATATATGGACATTTTTTTCTTTTTTTGCGTAAAATTATACAATACATTTTTGTCAGTACTTTTTTTCAGATTTTAAAATAATTTTTACATAAATCTATATGAATACTCAGTACTTGATCTTTTTAAAGGTTTGACAGTATGCATCGAAAACCCAATAGTTACAATGAGCACAAAGTACATGCAAAACAAAATGTAACATGAAAATAGTCAAAGTTTTCTTGTTGTGTAAAGATTTTTTTGTTTTGTTTTGTTTTGTTTTCTTTATTTCTTGGACTTCCTACAATCTGTGAGTTGTTTCTGGGGCAGTGCGAGCCTCTGGTGTTAGCATCCCACTATCAGTGACTGCATATTATGTCTGTTCTTTTGTGAATGGATTATCTCACTCAGAATGCTATTCCCTAGATGCAGCCATTTTCTTAAGAATTTCATTAAGTCATTCTTTCTGGTGGCTGAGTAGTATTCCATTGTGTAAATGTACCACAATTTTTGTATCCATTCATCTTCTGAAGGGCATCTGGGTTCTTTCCAGCTTCTGGCTATTATAAATAGAGCTGCTATGAACATTGTGGTACATATATCTTTGTTGTGTACTAAGGTGTCTCTGGTTTATATGCCCAGAAGTGGAATAGCTGGGTCTTCAGGTAGTATTATGTCCAATTTTCTGAGGTATCGCCAGACTGATTTCCAGAGTGGTTGTATTTGTTTGCAACCCCACCAACAGTGGAGAAGTGTTCCTCTTTCTCTGCAACCTCACCAGCATCTGTTGTCATCTGAGTTTTGGATCTTGGCCAATCTGACTGGTGTGAGGTGGAATCTCAGGGTTGTTTTGATTTGCATTTCCCTGATGGCTAATGATGTAGAGCACTTCCTTAGCTGCTTTTCAGCCAGTCGATATTCCTCAATTGAGAACTTTTCCTTTAGCTCTGTACCCCATTTTTTAAATAGGGTTGTTTGATCTCTGGTGTCTAGCTTTTTGAGTTCTTTATATACCTTAGATATTAAGACTCTATCTGATGTGTAGTTGGTAAAGATCTTTTCCCATTCTGTTGGCTGCTGTTTTGTTTTCTGGACAATGTCCTTAGCCTTACAGAAACTTTGCAATCTCATTAAGTCCCATTTCTTAATCTTTGACCTTAGAGCTTGAGCCATTGGTGTTTTGTTCAGAAAATTTTCTCCTGTGCCTATATGTTCTAAAGTTTTCCCTATTTTCTCATCTAATAGTTTCAGTGTATCTGGTTTAATGTGGAGATCTTTGATCCACTTACACTTGAGCTTTGTACAAGGAGATAAGAACGGGTCTACTTTCATTCTTTTGCATGCTGAGTGCCAGTTTGACCAGCACCATTTGTTGAATAGGCTGTCTTTTTTCCATTGAATGTTTACAGCTCTTTTGTCAACGATCAGGTGACCATATACATGAGGGCTCAATTCTGGATCTTTTATTCTATTCCATTGATCCACATGCCTATTTCTGTACCAGTACCATGCAGTTTTCAGCACTATTGCCATGTTATATAGCTTGAGGTCAGGGATAATGATTCCCGCAGATGTTTTCTTGTTGTTGAGGATGGATTTTGCTATTCTAGGTCTTTTGTTATTCCATATGAAATTGCACATTGATCTTTCCAATTCCTTAAAGAACTGGGTTGGAATTTTGATGGGGATTGCGTTGAATCTGTAAATTGCTTTTGGTAGGATAGCCATTTTTAAAATGTTGATCTTTCCAATCCATGAGCATGGGAGATCTTTCCATTTTCTGAGATCCTCCTCAATTTCCTTCTTTAGAGGTTTGAAGTTCTTGTCATACAGGTCCTTCACTTGCTTAGTTAGAGTCACACCAAGGTATTTCATAGTTTTTGTGATGATTGTGAAGGGTACCTTTTCCCTAATTTCTTTCTCCACGTTTTTGTCCTTTGAGTATAGGAAGGCTACTGATTTGTTTGAGTTAATTTTGTATCCAGCCACTTTGCTGAACTTGTTTATCAGCTGTAGGAGTTCTCTGGTGGAATTTTTGGGGTCACTTAAGTACACTATCATGTCATCTGCAAAGAGTGATGTTTTTATCTCTTCCTTTCAGATTTGTATCCTCTTGATCTCCTTTTGCTGTCTAATTGCTCCAGCCAGGACTTCCAGTATTATGTTGAATAGGTAGGGGGAGAGTGGGCAGCCTTGTAGAGTCCCTGATTTTAGTGGGATTGCTTCAAGTTTCCCGCCATTAAGTTTGATGTTGGCTGTTGGTTTGCTGTATATTGCTTTTATTATGTTTAAGTATGGACCTTGGATTCCTGTTCTTTCCAGGACTTTTAACATGAAGGGGTGTTGAATTTTGTCAAATGCTTTCTCAGCATCTAGTGAAATGACCATGTGATTTTGTTCTTTGAGTTTGTTTATATGGTGGATTACATTGATGGATTTCCTTATATTAAATCATCCCTGCATCCCAGGGATGAAGCCTACTTGGTCATGATGAATGATCGTTTTGATGTGTTCTTGGATTCGGTTTGCAAGGATTTTGTTGAGTATTTTTGTATCAATGTTCATAAGTGAGATTGGTCTGAAGTTCTCTTCCATTGTAGGGTCTTTGTGTGGTTTAGGTAAGAGGGTTATTGTAGCTTCAAAAAATGAGTTAGGTAGTATTTTTATATTAACACATTTTTTTACTCTCCCTAGTATACTGATGTTCTTGTTCTGAATGTTCACTGTTTGTTGTGTTCTGTTTGTTTGTAACAATTTTTTATAATCTATTTATAACACACCATAGCATTTGAGTCTTATTTTAATTTACTTTGAAGTACTTTATATTTTCTTTTGTGATTACTTCATTGTGATAATTTAGTAATATATTCCTGTAAATGAAAGTTAATTTTTACAGAAAGTAATTCACCAGTAAATGACAAAATACTTAGGAAATGAAATGAATATTTATTTCTCATTTCATTTCTCAGGTTATATGTTTTGAACTTAAAAAAATATGTTTATTATAACATTATAATATTAAATATATTGAAAACTTCAATTTCAACACTTTAACTCTTTTAGAATCAAAGTTCTTCTGAAATACATTTAATGTACTGTGTTTTTTACCATAAGAGGTGCTAAGTTATAATACTAAATATCCTTAAGATAATCAAATTTATTATTATTATAGATGTAGACAGTAGTACTCAGATTAAATGTTTTTTTTTTTCTGAGAAGTATATTGCTAAAAATAATTATATATGCTTTGTGAAAATCAGAAAATTGACTTACAGGTCAAAGATTTTCCTGTGTATCTTCAGTTCCTTTGTTTTTATATATAATTTTAATTGTACTTATGATATTATGTAATATAATGTTAGCACAAACTGATGGTGTTTATGCAATATACACAACTAAAAACACATTTGTTTAGATGATGAATTTAGCAATGTTTGTTGTGAAAGAACATCATGGTATGCAGTCACTGATAAGTAGAAACTAGTACCCAAAAGCTCTGAATACCAAGAAAAAATAATCGTGTACCTTATGTAACTCAAAAAGAAGAAAGGCCAGAATGTGGATGCCTCGGTCCTTCTTAGAAGGGAGAACAAATTACCCAGAGAAGAAAGTACAGGTACAAAAAGGGGAGCAGAGATTGAAAAAAAAAATCCAGGAACTGTCTCACCTGGGGATTCACCTCATATGCAGGCACCAAACCCAAGCACTATTTATGATGCCAAGAAGTGCTTACTGGCAGAAGCCTGACATGGATGTCTCCCCAGAGTCATACAGATACAGATTAGGATGCTTGCATCCAACCATCGGACTGAGCATGGTGATTCTATGTGGAAGAAAGAGAAAGGACTGAAGGAGCTGAAAGGGTTTGCAATCCCATGGGAAGAACAACATTATCAACCAACCAAACATACCAGAACACCTAGGGACTAAAACCCCAACCAATGAGCACACATGGACAGACCCATGACTCCAGCTGCATATGTAGCAGAGGATAGCATTGTCTGGAATCAGTGGGAGAAGTGATTTTGGTAGAGTAGATGTAAATTCTCCCAGTGTAGAGGAACACCAGGGAGCTGAGATGGGAGAGGGGGCTGGAAGAGGGAGCACCTTCATGGAAAGAATTGGAGGGGGAGGGAGGAGTGGAGAGGGTATAATATTTAAAATGTAAATACCAAAAATATCCAATAAAGAATCTCATTAAAAGAAAATAAATGACCTCAAGAATACAGGCAGTTGTTAGAAGTATTATTGTTCTGTAAAGTGGAAATTTGTCTCTTTTTAATAAACTGAATATACAAAAGGGTTGCTAAAATAATAATGTTTGTTTTGAAGAAGTGACTATGTTATATAGTTTTTATATAAAATATAAATGCAGTTTTACCAAGTTATGAACATAATTATTACTGATTATCCTGTTATTCTGTTTTTATAGTATAAAGAGAATATCCAACGTTACATTTTCCTTACAAAAACATACAATCTCAGTTAATCCCAGTGTACTTGCTGTCCTTAAAACTTCCTTAAGTTAAAAACTTACAAAACAAAATATACATTAATACAAATATAATAAATACACTATTTAGGCAGTTAATGTCCTATAGAACTCTAAAGCGACCAATGTTAAGTCCTAGATAAAATACTAAAGCCTTGTTGAATATTAAGGCCTAGGTATGGCTAGCCTGACATTTGTTCTTTTGCAAATATTATAAGGATACTTTCTCATATGTTGTTTCTGCTGTTACTAGAAAATTTTTTCATGCCCTTGTTGATTGTATATTCTACAGTATTCTGAGCTGTTAGAAAATAATCACAGCAGACATCAATTAGAACTGCTTGATACAGTAAGCCATAATAAGCATGGACCAAAACAAGCATATGGCAGTACTTCTTTGAAATGTGTATAAGCTTTTATAACATTTTCTTTATAAGCTGCCCCTGGGATTTACCCAACACAAGAGAGACCCTTACATGTATTTACAATAAAATTTCCATTTTGAGTAGATGTCAAGTAAGTTTAATTTCCCAAAACCTCTCTGGAAAGTGACATCCTACATGACAGAAAGATACCTGTGTGGGTAACCAACATCCTGGTTGCCAAATTAAGATATGAAAGTAAGACAAGGCAGGTCACCTGCCACAGTTGAATACCCCAACCAAAGGAGCAGGATAAATCTACAACAAAGACATATTCCATGAGAAATCTGCTATCCTTAAATCTTGATTAGTGGAATAACTTGATGCAAATATTCATAGATCTTAGGCTTATTAAATTCTGTTACATCTTTACTAATATAGTTCAGCTTCTGAGACTGATCCATGGCCCTAATTGATCAGTCCTGGGGTATATGCTCAATAAACTCTTCAGTTCTGGCTGAGATCTGTGTTCATGTGGTTTGTTAGTATACTAGTATATATTCAATTCATTCAATTCTTGACCTTTAACAGGCAGATGCTGTATTAATATTTGGTTTTATACTAAATTTAATTTTAAAAATAATATAAAACTATTATATCAAAAAAGAGATGATACTGTGTGTGTGTGTGTGTGTGTGTGTGTGTGTGACAAAAACATATTCATATAGTTTTATGTAAAAATGTTTTTAAATCTGTATATTTATCTCTGTTTCTTCAAATAAAGTTGTATAATAAAAAAAATAGAAGGTCCAGTTATGGCCCAAATGGGGATCCAACTCAAAGGTATGCCCCAAGCCCGGACAGCACTACTGAGCATATAGAGCACTCACCAAAAGGGACCTATCATGAGCACCCTCTAAAAGAATCAGCAAGCAGCTGAGGAAGTCAGATGCAGATATTTGCACCCAACCAATCAACAGAAGCTGCTGAGACCTGTAGTTGATTTAGGAAAAAGCTGGAGGAAACTGAATAGAAGGATGACCTGTAAGAGGACCACCATTCTTAATAAAACTGTATTCTATTGTATTTTCCCTGAGTTATCTAAGACACTAGATCACCAAACCAGGCACCACACACCAGCTGATATGAAACCCCCAACATATACTGCAGAAGAAAGATTCTTAGGTCTGGGTTCAGTCAGAGAAGGTGAATGTAACCCTCAGATTATGTAATATAATGTGAATGTAAGCCACACACTGGAGGCTCCAGGCAGTTTAGAGGTCTGGCAGAGTACGTGTGGTGGGGTCACCATCATGGAGCAGTGGGTGGGTGGGTAGTAAGTGCGGAACGTAAAGAAGAGGATAGACTGGGAAGGGAATAGAATCTTGAGTGTAAAGGTTAAAAAAAATAAAAATAATAAAAGAATCAGATACTGTCTTTATATGGATTCTATTCCAGATAATAATGAATACTAAGTTAGTATTACATTAGTTTATTATCATATATTAGTGAATAAATACAACAAAACTAATTCTGATTTTCCTTCATAAGATGGAAATCCAAAATTTCTTACATTTTTGGCCTTTATAATGCCTGTAAAAATTTAACTTGCAATTAATATAATTCCTTTTTAAATGGTTACCATAGTAACCTGTAAAAGTTCAAAATTGGTGATTCATGTTCAACTCAGAAGTTAATTATTAGCAAAAATGTCAAAGAAGATGTCAAAAAGATTAAGAAATGAATTTGTTGAAACAATATAATCTCTTAAATACGGAGCCTATAATACTTCAATCATTCATACAACTTTATTCTATTACTTACAAAGTTATTAATGCCAAAATGTGGTAAAAATATCTTACATCCTACACACTGCATTTTGGCAATTTTCTTTAGAAAACCTAAAATTTACTCATAACTATAAGGGCATATAAGAAATAACTGAAACAACATCATGAACAGATTTTTATGCAGACCATGTTCAAATGAAAGGTAAAGGAAGCTTAGGTCAAAAATTATCAGAATAATCAATACACATGCTATATCTGATATAGCTCAAATATGTCCACCTTGTCTGAGTAATTTCTAACTAAAACAAAATTGTATTGCAATGGTCATTCCCACAAGTTCTAGTTATCATTGCCCCAGTGCTTCTTGCAGGCTGGACAGGTGTGAGTCATAATTTTTTGTAGCTTATGTGGTGTCTATTCCCACCACACACAACACACCCACCCACCCACCCCACACACTATTCAATGAAATTAATTTTAATGATTTTCTTCTATACTAATTGCTGTGTACCCAAACATCGCCAAAGAGGCTTCCTCCAGAAGCTGATGGGAACAGATCCAGAGACCTAGTTGTATTTTGGATAATGGCATTTACCAATCTTGTAAAAGATCTGAATTTAGTTTCCAGAACCCACTTAGTGACATACACGGTCTAAAGTTCCAGTTCCAATGAAAATGACACCATCTTATTTCCTTCTGAGATACCCAACATGCATGTGGCTCATATGTATACACAAATATAAACATTCATACATATTAAATAAAAGTAAATATCTGTTTTCTTTAAAAAACTAAAAAAAAAGTTTGGATGGAAGTACTGAATGAGCACTGAATGTTGTTCCCAGAGGACATAAGATTTTATAGAAAATGTCCAGTCCCCTCAAGTTTGTTTTCCTATGAAATATTAGTATCTCACGGAAGCTGCTGAGGTCTCCAAATGATATAGACAATTCCCATTTATCTTATTTGTCCACCAGAAATAGATTTTTTACTCTCCATTGCAAAAACACTATACACTTTGGTTACTGAAAACTGAGATACTAATTTAGAGTTGAGAGGAAAGATCCTTTACTGGGGAATCATTAAGAGTGCTAAAAGGGCCTTGCAGGCTATTGTAGAAGAAATGCCAGTAATAGCCTTATCCAGCTGTGTGCAAATATTAAATCAGCAATTTTGACAGTGATTACAGTAGTAATGATATAAGATGAGAAGGAGATTGGTTACAAATGAGGTATAGTTACCAAAATATATTTAGCATAATTATTAAGGTATTTTTCTACAAAAAGGGGATTGCATATATAAGAAGGAAGAAAATATTACAATAAACTGAATAGTCTTTATGTTTCAGATTGAAATAACATCTGTGTATGAGTTATACACAGCTAAAAAGCATTTTTCATTAAAGGAAACTAAAATATCTTCTCAAGATTTAATACAGATATAGGACTTGGAGATTACATGACAAGCCTCAGATGTTTTATAGCAGGAAATAATGTGCTCATAAAAATGAAGATGGCTCTGAGTGACCTTTCCTTCAGTCTGTTGCCCAACATTTGTGTCTGTTTCCTCCTGAGAATATTTTTATTTCCTCTTCTAATAGTGACTGAAGCATCTTTACTTTGGTCACCTGTTTTGAGCTTAACATGATCTGTGAATTGTATCTTGGGAATTCCGAGTTTGGGACTAATATCCACTTATCAGTGAGTGCATCCTTTGGGTGTATTTTTGTGATTGGTTTAACTCACTCACGATGATATTTTCAAGATCCATCCATTTGCCTAAGAATTTTGTGAAGCTGAGTAGTACTTCATTCTGTAAATGTACCACATTTTCTGGATCCATTCTTCTGTTGAAGGACATCTAGGTTCTTGAAAGCTTCTGGCCATTTTAAATAAAGCTGCAATAAACATGATGCAGAATGTGTCCTTGTTGTATATTAGAACATCTTTTGAGTATATGCTCCGGAGTGGTATAGCTGGGTCCTCCTGTAGTAGTATGTCCAAATTACTGAGAAACCACCAGAATGATTTTCACAGTGGTTGTAACAGCTTGCTGTCCCACCAACAATGGAAGGGTGCTCCTCTTTGTCCACATGCTTGCCAGTATCTGCTGTCACCTGAATTTTTGATCTAGAGCATTCTGACTGGTATGAGGTGAAATCTCTGTGTAGTTTTGATTGGCATTTTCCTGAAGAGTAGAAATGTTGATTTGTTTAGGTGTCACGCGCCCATGCTTCCCGCCAGTAGGAACAGGCATGCAACAAACAAACAGATTCTTCTGCAGACAACCTTTATTGTACAATACACTGAGCAGGGGACTTCTTGAGCAGAAAACTTCTCTCTGAGCCGGGGACTCCCTACTGGGGTCTACTGTCTAGGCGACCTCTCACGTGCTGTCTCCTACGTGCGATCTCTCTGCCCAGTCTCTTTCCACGTGGGATCTCCCGCAATCTCTCCTATCGGGTCTCTCTCCACATGGTATCTCTCTGCCATTTTTCCACGTGGGGTCTCCCGCAATCTCTCCACTATCTCCCTCTCCGCGTGGGGGAGAAATGCACTGCTATATATGCCTAGGAGACTCGTGTCGCTACCTGATTGGTGCGCCCTCCAGTAACTCAATAGTATGCTCTGAGAGCGGGCTATGACATATGTGGCGCATGCCCATTAAGTCTCTTGGCTGGGCAACAGCTGTTTGCTGAGTTCTCGGCGGGAAGCCAGCGCCATGTTTGGGTGTGGCACAAACGGCTCCCTACATTTAGGTGCTTCTCAGCCATTCTATATTATTTAATTGACAATTGAGTTTTGCTTCATCCCCCATTTTTAATAGGATTATTTGATTGAAATCAAATACTTTTTAGAATTTAGTGAAAATGAACACACAGTATAAGAAAAATTTTAGAGCACAGTGAAAAGAAAACTCAGAGCTCTCAGGGTCTCCAAAAAGAACCTGGAGTGAGCATACACTAGTAGCTTGACAGCATATCTAAAAGCTCTAGGAACAAAAAAAAAAAAAAAAAAAAAAATACGTAATAACCTAACAGGAAAGAAGAAAAAAAAGGAGCAAATGATTTTTTTTATTTTCTCTGTTTCTGTAGTTATGTGTCTCTTTTAATTTTCGTTTTTTTTTGTCTTCTATAAAATTATGTCCATCATTCCTAATTTTATTCATTTCCACAAAAGGAAGAGATTATCCAATCAATAATAACCATGTAGAATTCCAATAGCAAGGTAATTTCACAGTGTACAAAAAAAAACATGAATTTATGTATATGGAATTGAGGTACAGAATTCTCAGAAGCAGGGTAGACAATTCTAAATAGGTACTTGGATGATAAATAAGGACAATAATTTAAAAATACATCATTTATAACAGGTATTTCTCCACCTGATTCTTTTTAGAACAGCTTATACTTGATTTTAACATTTTAGCAACTTTAATTCTCATAAATGTCCTTTAAAGTTACATTTATTCAAATGTGTATTAACTTTATGTTTTGTAGACCAAATGTCAATATTTCGTTATTAACAAGTAGACTATGTGTGCACTTTGAAAGTTAATCTTACTTTTGTGGAATTTTTAATATAATAGGACATTTAGCTTAAAACTGCATTTAGTGTCAAAATCTTACTGTTAAGTTTAGCACTAAGAATCAAAGAAACTGAACAAGTGTGTCATAGTCACAGAAACAATGTAAATAATCACATTATTATGTGCAAGATAGAATATAAAATATTTCTATCTAAAATATAAATTCTAGTACAAATCTAACTTAATTTCATTTTTTAAACGACTTTATTTTACAAAACAAAGAAAAATGTACAGATTTTAAACATTTTTTGCTTGAAATTATACATTTTTGTCAGTACTGTTTTTTCAGACATTAAAATAATTTTTACATAAAACCATGTGAATATATTTTTTTTAGTCAGTACTTGATTTTTTAAAAGGGCTTGACAGTATGCATTGAAAACCTAATAGTTACAATAAGCGTAAAGTACATGCAAAACAAAACGCAACATGGAAATAGTCAAAGTCTTCTTGTTTTGTAAATATATGTATATTTTTTGTTTTCTTTATTTCTTGGACTTCATACAGCCTGTGAGTTGTTTCTGGGGGAGTGCAAGCCTCTGGGGTTAGCATCCCACTATCAGTGACTGCATATTATGTCTGTTCTTTTGTGACTGGGTTATCTCACTCAGGATGATATTCTCTAGATGCATCCATTTTCTTAAGAATTTGGTTAAGTCATTGTTTCTGGTGGCTGAGTAGTATTCCATTGTGTATATGTACCACAATTTTTGTATCCATTCATCTTCTGAAGGACATCAGGGTTCCTTCCAGCTTCTGGCTATTATAAATAGAGCTGCTATGACAATTGTGGTGCATATATCTTTGTTGTGTATTAAAGTGTCTCTGGGATATATGCCCAGAAGTGGAATAGCTGGGTCTTCAGGTAGTACTATATCCAGTTTTCTGAGGTATTGCCAGACAGATTTCCAGAGTGGTTTGTTAGCTTGCAACCCCACCAACAGTGGAGAAGTGTTCCTCTTTCTCCGCAGCCATGCCAGCATCTGCTGTCATCTGAGTTTTGGATCTTGGCCAATCTGACTGGTGTGAGGTGGAATCTCAGGGTTGTTTTGATTTGCATTTCCCTGATGGCTAAGGATGTCAAGCACTTCCTCAGATGTTTCTTGGCCATTCGGTGTTCCTCAACTGAAAACGTTTTGTTTAGCTCTTTACCCCATTTTTAATAGGGTTATTTGATTCTCTGGTGTCTAGCTTTTTGAGTTCCTTGTGCACTTTGGATATTAGGCCTCTATCTGATGTGGTGTTGGTAAAGATCTTTTCCCATTCTGTTGGTTGCCATTTTGTTTTCTTGACGATGTCTTTAGCCTTACAGAAACTTTGCAATCTCATTAAGTCCCATTTGTTAATCTTTGACCTTAGAGCTTGAGCCATTGGTGTTTTGTTCAGGAAATTTTCTCCTGTGACTATGTGTTCTAAGGTTTTCCCTATTTTCTCATCTAATAGTTTCAGTGTATCTTGTTTAATGTGGAGATCTTTGATCCACTTACACTTGAGCTTTGTACAAGGAGATAAGAACGTGTCTATTTTCATTCTTTTGCATGCTGAGTGCCAGTTGAACCAGCACCATTTGTTGAATAGGCTGTCCTTTTTCCATTGAATGTTTACTGCTCCTTTGTCAAAAATCAGGTGACCATATACATGAGGGCTCATTTCTGTATCTTCTATTCTATTCCATTGATCCACATGCCTATTTCTGTACCAGTACCATGCAGTTTTCAGCACAATTGCCTTGTAATATAGCTTGAGGTCAGGGATAGTGATTCCCGCAGATGTTTTTTTGTTGTTAAGGATGGATTTCGCTATTCTAGGTCTTTTGTTATTCCATATGAAATTGCACATTGATCTTTCCAATTCCTTGAAGAACTGGGTTGGAATTTTGATGGGGATTGCGTTGAATCTGTAGATTGCTTTTGGTAGGATGGCCATTTTTAAGATGTTGATTCTTCCAATCCATGAGCATGGGAGATCTTTCCATTTTCTGAGATCCTCCTCAATTTCTTTCTTTAGTGGTTTGAAGTTCTTGTCATACAGGTCCTTCACTTGCTTAGTTAGAGTCACACCAAGGTATTTCATAGTTTTTGTGATGATTGTGAAGGGCGCCTTTTCCCTAATTTCTTTCTCCACATGTTTGTCCTTTGAGTATAGGAAGGCTACTGATTTGTTTGAGATAATTTTGTATCCAGCCACTTTGCTGAACTTGTTTATCAGCTGTAGGAGTTCTCTGGTGGAATTTTTGCGGTCACTTAAGTACACTATCATGTCATCTGCAAAGAGTGATGTTTTATGTCTTCCTTTCAGATTTGTATCCCCTTGATCTCCTTTTGCTATCTAATTGCTCCAGCCAAGACTTCCAGTACTGTGTTGAATAGGTAGGGGGAGAGTAGACAGCTTTGTCAAATCCCTGATTTTAGTGGGATTGCTTCAAGGTTCCCACCATAAGTTTGATGTTGGCTGTTAGTTTACTGTATATTGCTTTTATTATATTTAGGTATCGGCCTCGGATTCCTGTTCTTTCTAAGACTTTTAAAATGAAGTGGTGCTGGATTTTCTCAAATGCTTTCTCAGCATCTAGTGAGATAACATTGTGGGTTTTTTCTTTGAGTTTGTTTATATGGTCGATTACATTGATTGATTTCCTTATATTAAACCATCCCTGCATCCTAGGGAAGAAGCCTACTTGGTCATGGTGAACAATCATTTTGATGTGTTCTTGGATTCAGTTTGCAAGGATTTTGTTAATAATATTTGCATCAATGTTCATAAGTGAAATTTATCTGAAGTTCTCTACCCTCATAGGGTCTTTGTGTGGTTTTGGAATGAGGGTTATTTTAGCCTCAAAAAAAAATGTTTTAGGTAGTGTTCTATCGGATTCTATTTTGTGGAATAGTTTGGAGAGTATTGGTATTATATCCTCAAGAAATGTCTTAAAAACCTGTGGACTGAACCCATCAGAACCTGGGCTTATTTTGGTTGGGAGGCTTTTGATGATTGCTTCTACTTCTTTAGGTGTTATGGGATTATTTAGATGATTCACCTGGTCCTGCTTTAACTGTCTAGGAATTCATCCATTTCCTCCAAATTTTCCTGCTTTGTTGAGTATAGGCTTTTGTAGTAGGATCTGATGATTTCTTGAATTTCCTCAGTTTCAGTTGTTATTTCTCCACTTTCCTTTCTGATTTGTTAATTTAGATACTCTCTTTTTGCCCTCTAGTGAGTCTGGCTATGGGTTTATCAATCTTGTTACTTTTCTCAAAGAACCAGGTCTTGGTTTTGTTGATTCTCTGAATGGTTCTTTTTGTTTCGATTTGGACTATTTTTGCCCTAAGTTGATTATTTCTTGCAATCTACTCCTCCTGGGGGTATCTGCTTCCTTTTGTTCTACAGCTTTCAATGTGCTGTCAGGTTGCTAGTGTATGCCCTCTCCAGTTTCTTTTTGGAAGCACTCAGAGCTATGAGTTTTCCTCTCAGTACTGCTTTCATTCTATCTCATAGGTTTGGGTATGTCATGTTTTCATTTTCATTGAATTCTAGAAAATCATTAATTTCTTTCTTTATTTCTTCTTTTACCCAGCTATCGTTTAATAGAGCATTGTTTAGTTTCCATGTGTATATGAGTTTTTTTTTGTTTTCTTTGTTGTTATTAAAGATCAGCCTTATACCATGGTGATCTGAAAGGAAGCTTGGGAGTATTTTCATCTTCTTGTATCAATTGAGGCTAGTTCTGTGTCCAATTATGTGGTCAATTTTCAAAATGGTGCTGTGAGGTTAGGAGAAGAAGTTGTATTCTTTTGTTTTAAGATGATATGTTCTACAGATATCTATTATTTCCAGTTGGTTCATAGTCTCTCCTAATTTTACAGTGTCCTTGTTCAGTTTCTGTTTCCATGATCTGTCCACTAGTAAGAGTGGGGTATTAAAGTCTCCCACTATTATTGTGTGGGGTTAAATGTATTTTTTAAGCTTTAGTAGGCTTTCTTTTATGAATATTGGTGCTTTTGTATTTGGAACATATATGTTAAGGATTGAGAGTTCCTCCTCACAAATTTCTTCTTTCATGAGTAAAAAGTGTCATTCCTTATCTTTTTTGATAACTTTTGGTTATAAATCTACTTTATTCGATATTGAAATGGCCACTTCAGCTTGTTCCTTGGGGCCATTTGCTTGGAAGGTTTTTACCAACCTTTTATTCTTAGATAGTGTCTGTCTTTGTCTCTGAGATGAGTTTCCTGTATGCAGCAAAATGCTGCATTTTGTTTATGTATCCAGTCTGATAGCCCATATCTTTTTATTGGGGAGTTGAGTCCATTTATGTTAACAGATATCAAGGAATAGTGGTTGCTGTTTTCTGCTATTGTTGTTTTGGTAGGTTGAATTGTGCCTGTCTATCTTTCTTCTTTTGGTTTTCTTGCTTAGGAGTTTTCTTGTTTTTACTATGAGGTAGTTCCCTATTTGTATTGGGTTTTCCACCTATACTTCATTGTAGTGCTGGGTTTGTGGTCACATATTGTGTGAATTTAGTTTTGTCTTGGGATATCTTCATCTCACCATCTACGGTGATTGATAGTTTTGCTGGGTATAGCAGCTTGGGCTGGCACTTGTGCTCTCTTAGGGTCTGCATGATCTCTGCCCATGCGCTTCTAGATTTTATAGTCTCTGTTGAGAAATCGGGTGTAATTCTGATTGCTCTGCCTTTAAATGTTACATGACATTTTTTCCCTTACTACTTTTAATATTCTTTCTTTGGTTTGGGCACTTGTTGTTTTGACTATTATGTGTCGGGAGGAATTTCTTTTCTGGTCCAACCTATTTGGAGTTCTGAAGGTTTCTTTTATGCTTGTGATCATCTCATTTTTAAGGGTAGGAAAATTTTCTTCCAAGATTTTGTTGAAGATATTTACTGTGCCTCTTAGTTGATACTCTTCTCCCTCTTCTATTCCTATTATCCTCAGGTTTGATGTTCTCATTGTGTCCTGGATCTCCTGAACATATTGGGTTAGGAGCTTTTTGGTTTTTGCATCTTCTCTGACTGTTTTGTCTATGTTTTCAATGTTGTCTTTGGCCCCCTGAGATTCTCTCTTCCATCTCTTGTATTCTGTTGGAAATGCTTGCATCTGTGACTCCTGATTTTTTTTTTTTTTTTTTTTTTTTTTTAGTGTTTTCTTTATTGTGTCCATTTCTGTTTTAAATTCCTTCTTCCATTCCTTCATCTCTTTGGTTCTGTTTTCTTCTAGTTCTTTGAGTTTTTTTTTTTTTTTTTTTTTTTTTTTGTTTCTTCTTTAAAAGCCTCTAATTCTTTATGGTTTTCCTCCCGTTCTTGTTTAAAGATGTCTATCATCATCTTGAGGTAGGATTTCGTGTCCAAGTCTTCTTTTTCTGGAGTGTTTGGCATTCTGCTGTTTGTTGTGATGGGAGAGTTGGGTTTTAGTGTTGTCAGGCTGTCTTGGTTTCCCTGGGGTACATTCTTTGACTTTCCTCTTGCCATCTTGTTGTCAGTGATTGGTTCTCGTCTTTCCCTTGTACTTGACCTGTGTCCCTGGATCTCTGCTGTTCTTGGTGGTGGATGGTCCAAGCACCTGTTGTGCACCCAAAAAGCCACTGGCTGGTAACAGAGGCCCAATGCTGCTGGGTTCGTCGGTTCCTGGGTTCCTGGATCAAGTCGGGCAGGAGCATACTTACTTTCCGTGTGCTTCGCTGAGATCTCTCTGCCCGCTGGCTATTTGGAATCCGTTCTCACCTGATTCTTGCCAGTCCTGTGTGTCTCTCTGGTTGATCATTTAAAGACCCAGTTCCCGGGTTTGTTGATTCTTTGTATAATTATTTTTGTTTCTACTTGGTTGATTGCGATTCTGAGTCAACTCAACAAAAATGGAAAATATGGAGGAAATGGACAATTTTCAGCTTGATTTCTTATAGAACTCAAGACTACTAGCCCAGAAATGGTATCACACACAGTGGAGTCCTCCACTCTTGATGAATAGTTGAGAAAATGCCTTACATCTGGATCTTATCAAGGCACTTCCTCAAGGGAGGCTACTTTCTCTATGATAACCCAAGCTGGTGTCAGGTTGACACACAAAATCCGCCAGTACTACATCCGATAGAGGGCTAATATTCAACATATATGAGAAACTCAAGAAGTTAGTAAACCTGTTAAAATATGGGGGACAGAGCTAAACAAAAAAAAATCTATTGGGAACTTCTAAAGTCATCCTTAAAAAATCTAACAGGTTTGATTAGTAAGAGATTTCATATATATATATATATATATATATATATATATATATATATATATATATATATATATATATATGAAAACCTCTTATAATACAAAAACTCCACAAATTTCACAATGAAACATTTTCTCTTGAAATATTATTGACAAATCTACCCAAGTGAATATTAATTCTATAGTGCAAAGTAAAATTTCATGTCACTTCATTAGATAAAACCAAAATAAACCAGTCATTTTATTTTATTACTGTCAAAAATATGTGGATTAATTCTAGTAAAAAGCATCAAACAAACTCACAGAAAGTATATAATAAAATTTAACTATTATGTCCTGTTGAAAACTGTCAAGAAAGGATATTCAAAGAAAGATGTGAGAGTATTCTAAACTGAAGAATAATAAATGAATAGTTTAACTAAAATATAGATAATATCCTAAAAAACTCTCTTCAAAGTGTATTATCTTCTTAATTATCAAATCTTCAGGAATTTTTGGAATAATATTGTCTTATAATTTTGTATCAGTTTTATATAGTCTAATTTATTAATGTCCATCTCTGTATAAAGCATGTTTGAATAAGTATTGCAGAGGTCATTGCCATTTATCATCATTGTAAGGCCAAAGGAACCAGATAAATTGTAATTTGTAGTTTAATATATATATATGTAAGATTAAAATTGATTCAATGTTTTAAAATATCACATGTAATAGATTCACATACATTTACTTTTCCTTTTCTGTAAAGGTTGGTAAATCATTGCAATTGGTATAGCTTCTTATTTTATTTTACTGTGAAAGAGAAAAAATACATGCTTGAAGATTAAAGAAAATGGCTTTATAAAAGGATGACATTTGGATATGTAATGTACACTTCTAAATTTAATACACTCATCAAAATTTCCATTTAAATGATGTTGAGTAATCCTCCAAGTTTCTTTATTGCCACTATGTCATAAGAATATAAACCATGGAAGACTTTTAGTGAAATGGCAATAAATTATTGAAAGATGATACTAAATACAGTATTTCATATTTTTTTCTTGTAAAAAAGAATAAAAACTAAATTTACCATTTCACGGTTTCCTTTGTTCTTCCCTTATATTCTTGTTTTAAGAAATTTCAATCTTTCCAAATGCAATACTCAATTGTCTTAACATTGTTACTTTGTTAACAATAAGCTTAGTTTTTGTGTTTTGTGTTAAAATTCCAGAGAAATTTTTTACATTGATTATCCAGAATTATTTTTTAGTTCCAACTGCATTAACTGTATACATCGTTTATTTTCAATGTTAATTTTACTCACTGATTAGTGTTATTTGTTATTACATGCCAGGCACAATTGTTGCATATCATATTATTATGTATATGCTACCAACAGCTAAGTATTAAAACAAATTGAGGCTGGGTGCTCAGAAGATCTGCATGAGGGCTTTCCATCATAATTCCAGGGGGGAGTTAACTTCTTCTGCTCACTGTCTACCCAGGAGGGGTTGCCCAGAACTCTCAGAGCACAGGTGCTGTTGTTGCCTCGGGGTGCACACTTCCAGCCCAAGGCCAGGTAGGGCCCAGATACATCAGGACTGCACACAGCCATCAGAACTCACACCCTATTCAAAGTGATGAACACTCAGGAACAATCTCCCTCTGGTGACCACAGGCCCACAGACCAACAGGAGGGAAAAGTTCCAGCAAGGGACAAGATAACATAGCATCACCTATAACAAGAGGGCAAGAAGCAAATGTGAAACTCTAAGAAACAGAAACCAAGACAACTTGGCAATATCAGAACCTAGTTATCCCACTACTGCAAATAGTGGATATACCAACTCACCAGAAAACAGGATTTAGACTTAAAATCATTCTTCATGATGATGACAGAGATCTTTAAGAAGCACATAAATAACACAAATAAAGAAGTACAGGAAATCCAGAAGAATACACACAAACAAGTTGAATCTAAGAAAATTGGAAACACAAAAATCACTAAATGAGCTAAAGGAAAGCATAAACAACCAGGTGAAAGAACTGAAACACAAATAGAAACAATAAAGAAATCACAAAAGGAAACAACTCTGTATTTGGAAAATGTAGGAAAGACATTGGGAGTCATAGATGCTAACGTCAACAACAGAATTCAAGAGATGGAGGAGAAAATCTCAGGAATGGAAGATACCATAGAAATATTTGACACAATGGTCAGAGAAAATGCAAAAATTAAAAAGATTCCATCTGAAAAGCATTTAGAAATTCCAGGATACAATGAGAAGACCAAACCTAAGGCAACTAGGTATAGAAGAGTGTGAAGGCTCCCAACTGAAAGGCCCAGTAAATAACTTCAACAAAATGATAGAAATAAAACTTCAATAACTTTAAAAAAAAGATGTCCAGGATCATACAAGAAGCCTACAGAAACCCAAATAGTCTAGACAAAAAAAGAAATTTTTCCCAACACATAATAGTCAAAACAACAAATGCTCAAAACAAAGGAAGTACTGAAAGCAGTAAGGGCAGACAAATCAGAATTAAACCAGACTTTTCAAGAGATACTATGAAAGCTAGAAGATCCTAGACTGACATCATACAGACCCTAAGGGAACACAAGTTTCATCCCAGGTTACTATATCCAGCAAAACTCTCAATCACCATAGATGAAGAAACCAAGATATTCCAGTAGTAAAACAAATTTACAAATTATCTGTAGAAAAACAGAGCCCTACACTGGATAATATATATTAAATCCCAACATAAAGAAGGAAACTTCACCCTAGGAAAATCAAGAAATGAATCCTTTTGCAAAAAACACCAAAGATGAAAAGCACACAAACTTAAATCTTCCTCTAACAACAAAAATAGCAGGAAACAACAATCAGTATTCCTTAATATCCACTAGCAACAATGGATTAAATTATCCAATAAAAAGACACACACTATCAGACTGGATACATAAATAGGATCCAGCATTTTGCTACATATAGGAAACTTATCTCAGAAACAAAGACAGGCACTACTTCAAAGTAAAAGGATTAAAAAAAAAAAAAAAACTTTCCAAAGAAATGGTTCCAAGAAACAAGCTGAAGTAGCCAACATACTAATATCCAATAAGATATATTATCAAACAAATGACAAAATGACATCACAAAAGATAAGGAAGGACACTTTTTACTCATCAAAGGAAAAATCTTTCAAGATGAACTCTCAACCCTGAATGTCTATACTCCAAATACAAGAGCACCCAAGTTCATAAAAGAAACTCTACTTAAGCTCAGAGCATATATTACACCACACACAATAATAGTGGGAGAATTCAACACCCCACTCTCATCAATGGACAGATTATGGATGTTGAAACTAAACAAAGACACAATGAAACTAACAGAAGTTTTGAACAAAATGGATTTAACAGACATCTCTAGAATATTTCATCATGAATGTACCTTCTTCTCAGTACTTCATGGCACATTCCCCAAAACTGAACATATAGTGGATCACAAAATAGTTCTTAAGAGATACAAGAAGATCAAATAATTCCATGCATTCTATCAGATCACAACGGACTAAGGCTGGTCTTCGATAACAACAAAAACAACAATAAACCCACATACTCATAGAAGCTAAACAATGCTGTACTCAACAATAGCTTGGTCAATGAAGAAATAAAGAAAGAAATCAAAGACTTTTCAGAATTTAACTAAAATGAAAGCACAACATATTTAAAGGTTATGAGATTCAATGAAAGGAGTGCTAAGAAGAAAACTCAGTACTGAGCCCCACCCCCCCCAAAAAAAAGAGAAGAAGAGAGAGCATACACTAACAACTTGACAGAACACCTGAAAGCTCTAGAAAAAAAAAAAAAAAAAAAGCAGATACACCCAAGAGGAGTACATGGCAGGAAATCATCAAACTCAGAGCTAAAATCAACAAAGAGAAAGAAAACAAACTATACAAAGAATCAGCAAAACCAAAAGCTTGTTATTTGAGAAAATCAACAAAATTGATAAACCCTTACCCGGATTAACAAGGAGGCAGAGAGAGAGTATTCAAATTGACAAAATCAGAAATAAAATGGGAGACATAATAACAGAAATTGAGGAAATTCGGGAAATTATCAGATCCTACTTCAAAAGCCAGTACTCACAAAACGTAGAAAATATAGAGGAAATGGACAATTTTCTCGTCAAATATCATGTTCCAAAGTTAAACCAGGATCAGATAAACCATATAAATACCCCGATAGCCACTAAAAAAATAAAAGCAGTCATCAAAAACCTCCCAAGCAAAAAAAGCACAGGACCTGATATGTTTAGTGCAGAATTCTATCAGACATTCATAGAAGACCTAATGCCAATACTCTCTAAACTTTTCTACAAAATAGAAACAGAGGGAATACCACCCAACTCATTCCTCAAAGTCACAATTATGCTCATTCCTGTACCACACAATGGCCCTACATTGAAGACAACGTTAAAACAATTGCCTTGATGAACATTGATGCAAACATACTCAGTAAAATTCTAGCAAACTGATTTCAAGAACAAAGGAAAAAAATCATTTAAGATGATCAAGTAGGCTTTGTCCCAGCAATGCAAAAATCATTCAATATATGGAAATCCATCATTGTCATCTATTATATATAAAAAAATCAATGAAAAAATACCACAAGATTATTTCTCTAGATGCTGAGAAGCATTTGACAAAATTCAATACCCTTTCATGTTAAAAGTCTTGGAAAGGTCAGGGAATCAAGGGTCATACTTAAGCATAGTAAAATCAATATACGGCAAACCGGTAGCCAACATCAAACTAGATGGTGAGAAACTTGGAGCAATCCCAATAAAATCAGGGAGTAGACAAGCTGTCTACTCTCTTCCTACCTACTCTGGAAGTACTAGCCAGATCAATCAGACAGCAAATAGAGGTCAAAGTGATAGAAATTGGAAAGGACAATGTCAAAATATCACTATTTTCAGATGATGTGATGGTATACTAAGTGACCCCAAAAATTCTACCAGAGAACATTTACACCTGATAAACACTTTCACCAAAGTGGCTGGATATAAAATTAACCAAACAAAAGAATAGCTTTCCTCTCCTCAAACAATAAACAGGCTGAGATAGAAATTAGAGAATCCACAACCTTCACAATAGACACAAATAATATAATATCCCTTGGTATGATCCTAATCAAGCAAGTGCAGAATCTGTAGGAAAAGAACTTCAAGTCTCTAAAGAAGGATTTTGAAGACGATGTCCGACAATCTAAAGATCTCCCATCCTCATGGATCAGAAGGATCAACATAGTAAAAATGGCCATCTTGCCTAAGGCAATCTACAAATTCAATACAATCCACATCAAAATTCCAACTCAGTTCTTCATAGAAGTAGAAAAAAAAGCAATTTGCACATTAATTTGGAATAAAAAAAACCCAGATACCAAAAACCATTTTCAACAATAATAAATAAATAAATAAATAAATAAATAAATAAATAAATAATTAATTAAGTAACTTCCACGGAAATCACCATACCTAACCTCAAGCTATAATACAGAAATACAGATCAATAGTGTTAAAAACTGACTGGTATTTGATTTGTACAGAGAGAGGGAGGTAGGTCAATGGAATATATTCAAACTCCCAGAAATGAACCCATACACCCTTGGTCACTTGATCTTTGACAAAAAAGCTAAAAACATTCAATGGAAAAAGGACTGGCTCTCCAACAAATGGTGCTAATTTAACTGGTTATCAGCATATAGATGAATGCAAAGTGATTCCTTCTTATCTCCATATACAAAGCTCAAGTCAAAGTAGATCAAAGACCTCCATATAAAACCAGGTACCCCGAAACTAATAGAAAAGAAAGTGGGGAAGAGCTTAGAACATATAGGCACAGGGGAAATTTTCCTAAAGAGAACACCAATTTCTTATGCTCTAAGTTCAAGAAGTGACAAATGGGACCTCATGAAATGGCAAAGCTTCTATAAGGCCAAGGACACTTTCAAAAGTACAAACAGCAACCAACAGATTTTTACCAATCCTTCATCTGATAGAGGACTAGTATTAAATATACACAAAATTCTCAAGAAATTAGACTCTACAAATCAAATAATTATATTAAAAATGGGGTACAAAGCTAAAAAAAGACTTCTCAACTGAGGAATATAGAATGGCTGAGAAGCATGATAAGAAATGTTCATCATCCCTAGTCAGCAGGGAAACACAAATCAAAACAACCCTAAGATTCCATTTCATACCAGTCATAATGGCTAAAATCAAAAACTCAGGTGACAGCAAATGCTGGTGAGGATGTGGAGAAAGAGAAACACTCCACCACTGTTCCTGGGTTTGTAACTTGGTATAACCACTCTGGAAGTCAGTCTGTCAGTTTCATAGAAAATTGGATATCATACTACCTGAGGACCCAGCTATACCACTCCTACTCTTATACCAAAAATTTGCTCCAACACCTAGTGAGGACACATGCTCAACCATGTTCATAGAAGCCTTATTTATAATAGCCAGAAAGTGGAAAGAACTCAGATGTCCTAAACAGAGGAATGGATATAGAATTTATTATCCATACTCACAATGGAGTACTACTCAGCTATTAAAAAATAGTTCATGAAATTCCTAGACAAATTGATGGAACTTGAAGCTATCATCCTGAATAATGTAACCTAATCACAAAAGAGCACTCATGGTATGTACTCACTTATAAGTGAATACCAGCCCAAAAATTTAAAAATACCCAAGAAACCATCCACAGAACTTATGAAGCTCAAAAAGAAGAAAGACCAGCATGTGAATGTCTCCTCCAATTATTATGGTACATACACGAAGAATAAGCAGTACATATGCTCCAAATGGTTCGGAAGCCAGATCCAGCTTCTGCATGCTCTTTGGTTGGTAGTTCAGTCTCTGGGATCCCCCATAGACCCAGGTTAGTTTACTCTGTATGTCTTCTTGTAGTGTTATTGACATCTCCATTGCAGAGCTTGACATGGTCTTTGTGGGGACAGAGTGGCATGGTTCCTGCCCCTGGGATAAGGCCCCATGTTACCCACCAACTGTGCTTATGATTGATGTGGGCATAAGGCTTGTTTTTTAACAATGTACATGTTTTCTGGACCTACTAGTCATGAAGGAGTAGGACTACTTCCCTCTAAGGAATGACCTCCAAGTTAATTCAAGTGACTCCATGATAATTAGAAACAGGAGGAGTCCACGAGTCAAGGGTGTGTCTATGTCTCAGCAAAATGGTAAACACTGGAACCTTCAGAACAGTCATTAAGGCCATGAAAAAGGAGTTATAAATACAGGAAATCAAAAATATACATTTCTCAGAACAAAAGTCTCCTGAGAGGAAATGCAAGGTCAAATAGGGGAACAGGAATTGAAAACAAGATCACTCAGAAGCCGCCTCACTTTGAAATCCACTACATATTCAGTCACCAAATCCAAGCACTATAGCTGATCCCAAAACTTACTTCTTGGCAGGAACCAGACAGAGATGCCCCACAGGGACTATGCTAGAATCAAATACATACAGCTGAGCATGCTTGCAGTTGACCATTGATCTGAACTCGGGGATTCCAATGAGGTTGCTAAAGAAAGGACCTAAGGAGCTGAAAGGGGTTTCACCCTCATGGGAAGATAACATTATCAACTAACCAAACCCTCCAAAACTCACATGGAGTAAAACACCAACCTTTGTGTGCACTTTGAGAGACCTGTTGATCCAGTTACATGTGTAGCTGAAGATAACAGTGTCTGGCAACAATGTGAGAAGAGGCTTTTGTTCCATAGAGGGCAGGTTTTCCCAATGTAGGGGAATGACAAGGCAATCGGGTGGTGAGGAGGATCAGAAGGGAGTGCACCTGTGTGAAGGCAACTAGAGGGGGAGGGGGATGGGAGCAGGGTAGGGGAAAGGGATAATATCTGAAATATAAATATAGGGTATATAATAAAAAAGAGGAAAACAGGAGAATAAAGAAAATATACATTTCTCAACTATGTGAAAATATAAGGATACAATATGAATTATGAGGAGCTTCATGAATCTAAAGGAATAGAGTTAGTTATACTATGAGCCAGCTTTTCAAAAAAATAGTTATATATATATATATATATATATATATATATATATATATATATATATATTCATTAGAGTGAATATTTGAACCATAAGTACTTATTTGTCTAAATGAAATACAGAAAAATAAAACAGGTAATACAGCTGTCTGATAAAGTTGCTTAATTTGGAAAATTAATATATGAAAGATGACATCTAAGTGTTTATTGAGTGTATAAAAAGATCAATATTATGTAAATGCCATGCTTTTCTGCAAAAGCATAATTTGCCATTTGCTCACTGGTGTGAAAAATGTATTAATTATGCATACACCCACATAGGTATATATTACACATTCATGTTGTATAAAGGATATAAGTCAAGTTCACAGTTTCAACAATAGAATTAGAATGAAATAATGGAAATCATTTTATCATGTTGCAAAATTTTTAAAGTATAGAAACTAAATATACAACCATGCAAATCATTATTATAACAAAAGTTAATAGCCAATTTTCATAAGGTCTTTCTAGGTTGCTTTTTATGCTTGCCAAAATATTCACATTTATTACTTACTCATACTTGAATACATGGATACAAATAAATATCGTAACATTAACAGACATAAAAATATTTATTCCATTTTATAATATTTAAATTACATAATTTAATGTAATAACAAGGTATATTTAATTTTAGTTAGAATATGTTACCAAGTAGAGAATACCATCAGTGAAGTATTAGAATGTAAATTAAATTATATATTTAATGAACAATTTTTTTTTCCAAGTTACTTGCTCTACATCAAAGTCATCATTGTTTGGATTAGCATTGGATCATTTCAGAGAACATATATACATTTCTGAAATTTGGGGGTTTTGTTTGTTTGGTTTGTGTTTTAGGGGGGTTATTTGATCCGTTGTTTTAGAATTCCTGCTAATTTATTCCACGATGCATTTTCTGCTTGGATGAGTAATATTAGTAATGCTTATGCATGTTAATTTTGATCTTGAAACGTTTGGGATGTCATAGTTTCTCATTTACTAAATTACATCATCGAATAGATTTTTTTGAAAAATAAATAGAGGACTAAAACGTTTAGAAAGTAAATTTGAACTCGAAGATTTTTATACTGCAACATGTTTTTATTTTAGTAAGATTTTTAAAGGCATATGATTCTGATGCTAGGAAAAAAAAACTAGGAATGTCAACCAATGCATGATGGTTTCTTTGATAAAGATTTTAAAGTTACAAAACATATATGGTAATAACAAAGCAGTTTAAAATGCCATACAAAAAGTAGTTTACACAATTTTATTACAGATGCCTGTGGGAATGAATTTACACATTCAAAGTACATGTTAATTTTCAATATAGAGATAAAATACACATTTTACAAAAAGGCTTAACTTCTTTTAGGTTGACATTTATTGCCTTTCCAAGATAGAAAATGAAAATGTACTCAGTAATTGTTGTTGTTGTTAATTTAAGGAATAAGTACATGGATAGTGAGGCATATCTTAAGGGAAAAAAAATCGAGTAGTGGTGATTTAATGGCTTGAATTCTAGCTCACAAATCAAAAACTAAATATGTTAAATGCCCATAATTTTAGTGTTCAAAGACAGAGATGCAAGGTTGCTGGGAGCTATTCAATTATTCAATTTGTCTACCTAAAGTTATGAGAATCAAATAAAGTGAAATATCTAATATCAAAGAATTATGATGGAATTTGTGAGATAAAGACACCTTTTAGTCATCTGTGAATGCTGTAAATGCATAACAATATTTGCATGTACACCCACACCCATAGCACACATATGTCACACACAAACACTTCAAATGTGTTCAGAATAAAGGAGATTAAAATATAAAAAGGCTTTGGATAATTGAAAAATAAATATTTTAACTTCTATGTTTAATTTCCAATCTTATGTATAAATCTTCATATTAAGAAGATGTTTTTTACTTTATTGATGTTTACATAAATTATTAATTATGTTAAGTATCATTTCAATGAACTATTTTCTTTTTAATTCACTGTGACCTAGTAAAATGTGACCAGAATGCATAAAAAGTGTCATCATACACACACACACACACACACACACACACACACACACACAAACAGATGTGTGTGGGCATGTGGGTATGGGTGTGTAGTTGACTCTCAAGATGAATGATTCTGGAAGATCCAGGAACACTGGCCTGGTGAGAAGGCATTTTGTGCAGCCCGGAAGCAGAGAGATCTTTGCCAAACGCTTGGAAAGTGTATTCCCCCCCCCTCTTCGTTCAGAGAACCAGGGACCCTGCATTGGGCTGCCTGGTTCCAGCCTATGTGCCTTGGGTGCAGAACAGGCACTCAGGCCATCTGCCACCAGGAACAGCAGAAATCCAGGGACACAAGCCTGGTGAGAAGGTGTTCCAAGTATCCGGGGAGCAGAGAGACCACTGCCGAATGAGCAGAAAGTGTGCCCCACCACCCGACTGATACAGAGGAGCAGGAATCCTGCTTCAGAGTTGTGTGTTTCCAGTCTGAGGCCCATACTTGCAGAACAGGCCCTCGGGCCATCTGCCACCAGGAACAGCTGAGATCCAGGAACACAGGCCTAGTGAAACAGTGCTCCGAGTAGCCAAGTAGCTGGAAAGTCAGAGGTCTGTGCTCAGCATGCTGAAAGTGTGCCCCTCCTCACCTTGTCTGGTTCACGGAAGCAGGAACCCTGCTTTGGGCTGCCTGTTACCATCCTGTGGCCCTTGCATATATAATAAATGTTCAGGCCATCTGCTACCAGGAATACGCCGAGATCCAGGGACACAGGTCAGGTACAAGAGAGAGGCGAGAACCAATCACTGACAACAAGACCACTTATGAAAACAGACAACAAGATGGCAAGAGGAAAGCAAAAGAAAAAAACCCCAGGGAAGCTTTTAAAGAAGAAACAAAAAAAAAAAAAAAAAAAAAGCCTCAAAGAACTCAAAAAACTAGAGGAAAACAGGACCAAAGAGATGAAGGAATGGAAGAAGGAATTTAAAACAGAAATGGACACAATAAAGAAAACACTAAAAGAGACAACCCTATAAGTAGAAAAACTAAAAAAGAAATCAGGAGTCACAGATGCAAGCATTTCCAACAGACTAAAAAATGGAAGAGAGAATCTTGGGGGCTGAAGACAACACTGAAAACATAGACAAAACAGTTAGAGAAGATGCAATAACCAAAAAGCTCCTAACCCAAAATGTCTAGGAGATCCAGGACACAAGGAGAAGACCAAACATGAGGATAACAGGAATAGAAGAGGGCAAAAAATATCAACTAAGCGGCACAGTAAATATCTTCAGAAAAATCATAGAAGAAAACTTTCACTACCCTAAAGAATGAGATGACCATGAGCACGAAATAAGACTGCAGAACTCCAAATAGGTTGGACCAGAAAAGAAATTCCACCAGACACATAATAGTCAAAACGCCAAGTACCCAAGTCAAAGAAAGAATGCTAAAAGCAGTAAGGGACAAAGGTCATGTAAAATATAAAGGCAGACTAATCAGAATCACACCTGATTTCTCAACAGAGACTATGAAAGCTAGAAGAGCCTGGTCATGCAGACCCTTAGAGAGCACAAGTGCCAGCTAAAGCTGCTGTACCCAGCAAAACTCTGAATCAACATAGATGGAGAAATTAAGATATTACAAGACAAAACTAAACTTATACAGTATCTGACCACAAACCCAGCACTACAACGAATTACAGGTGGAAAACCCAATAAAATGAGGGGAACTACATCCTAGTGAAAACAAAAAAACACCTAAGCAAAAAGACTAAAGGAAGAAAGACACACAGGCACAATTCTACCTTCAAAAGCAAAAATAGCAGGAAAAAGCAACCACTATTCCTTAATATCTGTTAACATAAATGGACTCAACTCCCCAATAAAAAGATATAGGCTATCAGACTGGATACAAAAACAATACCCAGCATTTTGCTGCATACAGGAAAGTCATCTCAGAGACAAAGACATACACTATCTCAGAGTATAAAGTTGGTAAAAACAATTTCAAGCAAATGGCCCCAAGAAGCAAGCTGGTGTGGCCATTGTAATATCTAATAAATTATACTTTCAACCAAAATCTATCAAAAAAGATAAGGAAGGACACTTTTACTCATTACAGGGAAACTTTGTCAGGAGGAACTCTCAATCCTTAACATATGCTCCAAATACAAAAGCACCCATATTCATAAAAGAAACCCTACTAAAGCTCAAAAAATACATTGCACCCCCCACAATAATAGGGGGAGACCTCAATACCCCACTCTCACCAATGAACAGATCATGGAAACAAAAACTGAACAAGGACACAGCAAACCTAGCAGATTTATGAACCAACTGGAATTAATAGATATCTATAGAACATATCATCCTAAAACAAAAGAATACAACTTCTCAGCTCCTCATGACACATTCTCTAAAATTGACCACATAATTGGTCACAAAATGAGCCTCAATAGATATAAGAAGATTGAAATATTCCCATGCATCGAATCAGATCACCATGGTCTGCGGCTGGTCTTTAATAACAAAAAAGACAACAAAAATCCCACATACACATGGAAAGTAAACAATGCTCTATTAAATGATAGCACAGTCAAAAAGAAATAAAGAAAGAAATTAAGAATTTTCTGGAATTTGATGTAAAAAACACAACATACCCAAACCTAAGGGATGCAATGAAAGAAGTACTGAGGCAATATAGCTCGGTGTGCTTCCAAAAAAAAAAAAAAAAACTAGACAAAGCTTATACTAGAAAATTTACAGCACAGTTGAAAGTTCTGGAACAAAAGAAAGTAGATTCACCACGAGCCATGAGGAGTAGATGGCAAGAAACAATCAAATTAAGGGCAGAAATGACCAAATAGAAACAAAAAGAACCATCGAAAGAAATTTTTTATTTTTTTTTCTTTTCTTGAACTTCATATAGTCTGTGAGTTGTTTCTGGGGGTGTTCAGAGCTTTCTGGGGTTAGTATCCCATTTCAGTGACTTTATATTATGTTTGTTCTTTTGTGACTGGGTTATCTCATTCAGGATGATAGTCTCTAGATGCATCCATTTTCTTAAGAATGTTGTTAAGTCATTGTTTCTGATAGCTCAGTAGTACTCCATTGTGTAAATGTACCACAATTTTTGTATCCATTCATCTACTGAAGGACATCTGGGTTCTTTCCAGCTGCTGGCTATTATAAATAGTGCTGCAATGAACATTGTGGTGCATGTATCTTTGTTGTATGTTGGAGCATCTCTGGGGTAAATGCCTAGAAGTAGAATAACTGGGTCTTCAGGTAGTACTATGTCCAATTTTCTGAGAAACAGGGCAGACTGATTTCCAGAGTGGTTGTATCAGTTTCCAACCCCACCAGCAGTGGAGAAGTGTTCCTCTTTCTCCACATCCTCGCCAGCATCTGCTGTCATCTGAGTTTTGGATCTTGGCCAATCTGACTATTGTGAGGTGTATTCTCAGGGTTGTTTTGATTTGCATTTCCCTGATGGCGAAGGATGTTGAGCACTTCCTTAGATGTTTCTCAGCCATTTGATATTACTCAATTGAGAACTTTTTGTTTAAGTCTGTACCCCATTTTTAATAGGTTTGTTTAATTCTCTGGTGTCTAGCTTTTTGAGTTCCTTGTATACTCTATTCTCTATGAACTGTGTAACTCAACTTTCTTTTATGACATCAGTAAAAGTCTGGGGCTGAGTCAAGTCTAAGAAACATTCTGACTCCCAAGTTCCAGAGCTCTCACTGCAGAAGGCAACCTGTCAGCTTATATCTGTACCTCATTTGTGTTCGTGTATGTATGTGTGTTTATTTTTTTTCTCATTCACTTACCAGGTATATCTAGTCCTTGGCAAACAATGACTCATGTCAAAGCTGTACCAAACTGTGAACTTAGCTTTGACTCATAATTTTGGGGATATGGAATCTGAAGTGACCACCTCCTATAATCAAGCAGGAACCCCCAAGGGAGCAAAAAAGACATCAACCAACTCACAAAACATTCAAACAAAATTTTTCTTTCTATAAAACTGCTGGCACAGGGGATGGAGCAAAGACTGAGGGAATGGCCAACCAATAACCAGTGAAACTTGAGATGCATCCAATGGGCAAGCACCAATATCTGATACTATTAATGACAGTCTGTTATTCTTGTAGACAAGAGACTAGCATGACTGTCTTCTGTAATGCCTTAACCAGCAGCGTACTCAGACCTATATAGACACCCACAACCAAATAGTGGCTAGAGCCTGCAGATCCTTGTGGAAGAAATGACAGAAAAATTGAGGTCCTCATAAAGATACAATTTCCCCAGAAAGACCAACATAGTCATCTATCCTGGACCACTGTCTCTGAGTCTGAACTACGAACCATATATATATATGGACTAAGGCTTCCCTATATATATATAGCAGATGTGCAGCTGGGTCTTCATGTGGGTCCTGAACAACTGGGGTGGGGGACTATTTTCAAAGTTGTTGTCTGTAAATGAGATATGATCTTCTATCTGGGCTACCTTGTTTGATCTTAGTGAATGAGGAAGCACCAGGCAGAGATTTGAAGTGCCAGTATTAAGGAAAATCCACTCAGAGGAGTAGGGGAATGAAGGATGAGGGAAATGAAGGATTGTGGAGTATAATTTAAAAAAAAGAGTGAACTATATAAAAGAGATTAAAGATAGATTCCAAATTATCTATCATATAAGAAGTCAAATTGTTTTCCATGATGGTGCAAACTGGATAGTGATTTAATAAATGGTACTTAGAAGATCAGCCATCAATATTCTGAACATATACTTTAATGTTCTTCTTATAACATATGCAAATGTTAATTAAATGTATGAAAACATAATCATCAATGTTAAATCTATAATGCTATTATTTGACAACATAGATAGATATTTTCAAGATTTAAAGTGGCAGGGCTTTAATAAATATGACATTGCCTAACAATAACCCTGTTTTGTGTCATTCTCTTTGACCACAATAATGTTACTGTGACAATTCTGGATATGATAGTAAAGAAAAAGAGGGGCAAGAAACATGATAACTTTGACTATTAAGATTAAAATTTTGTGCATCATAGAATGGAATTTTCAGAGTGGAAAGTCAACACATATATTGGGATAAGTACATGGAACTCATGGGGAAAATTTCAGAAACATGACTGAATTATAAATAGATACTACAAAGAATTCTAAAGTACATTTCTTCAAAAGGGACACACAAAATGAATGTAGGTATCTGAAAAATGTTAAAAGTTACTTGTCATACAGAATATGAAAATCAAACACTAGCTATCACAAGTTTTAGGATGTGTATACTGTAAGAAAAGTTAAAAGCAAACAATCTTGTCAAAGACAGAAAATGTGTGTACCATTTTATTTGCTTGATGAAATCAAAAGTGGTTGAAACACTATAGAAAAATGTTTTTTTTCCTCTAACAACTTAAAAAGATAATTAATATAATGCACTTCTAATGATTACATTTAGTTGTATGTAAGCCTCTTAAAAAACAATCAAACAATAGATACAGAGACAGAGAATAAGAGAGCATTATCCCAGTAGTGGTACTGTGTGCCTCTATTACCACCACTTAGGAAGCAGAGGCAGGTTGATCTCTGTGAGTTCAAGTTCAAGGCTTGTCTGTTCTAAACAGTGTTTTCCCAAAGATCCAAAGGTACCCAGAGAAACCTTATTTTGATTAAAACAACAAAATTAACAATAATAAATGTAATTATATAACAAAATATCTGTTCACTCAATTTTTTAAAAAAAAACAATACTGAAAAAAATTAAAGGTATTTTTTTATCAAAGTCCCCGTTGACAGTTGAATAATTCCTTAAAGTTTCAGTAAATATTGGCATGCGTTATGGTATGGAGAAATCATGGGAATATTTTTTTCTGATAAAGATTATATACTTGTAAAAAGTCTCTTATTGAAAACTTAATTTGACAATTTAGTTATGTGTCTCAATTCATGCAGAGAGTGAGATTGTGATTATCAATATCTGATATGAGTTTGGGACTTGGGAAAAGTAGAGCAATTGTGATAAATATGCATCATATTGTTACCGAGATAGGCAGGTAGATCAACGGAACAGAATTGATGACCGCAAAATGAACCCACACACCTATGGTCACTTGATCTTTGACAAAAGAGCTGAAAACATTCAATGAAAATGAAAAAAAAAGGCAGCCTCTTCAACAGATGGTGTTTGTTCCACTGGCAGTCAGCATGCAGATGAAGGCAAATCAGTCCTTTCCTGTCTCCTTGCAGAAAGCTCAAGTCTAAGTGGACCAAAGACCTCCACCTAAAACCAGGTACACTGAAATTATTAGAAGAGAAAGTAGGGAATCGACAAATGGGACCTCATGAAATTGCAAATCTTCTGTAAGGATAAGGGCACTGTTAAGAAGACAAAAGAGCAGCCAACAGATTGGGAAAGGATCTTTACCAGTTCTACATATGCTAGAGGGTTAGTATCCAATATATAGAAAGAACTCAGAGAACTAGACTATAAAGAATCAAATAATCAATAATCCTAATAAAATGGGGAACATAGCTAAACAAAAAAAAATCTCAGCTGAGGAATATCAGATGGCTATGAAGCACCTAAAAAATGTTAACCTTCTTAGTAATCAGGGAAATGCAAATCAAAACAGCCCTGAGATTCAACTTCACACCAGTTAGAATGACTAAGATAAAAAACTTAGGTAACAGCAGATGTTGCCAATGATTTGAAGAAAGAGGAACACTCCTCCACTCTTGGTGGAGTTGTAAGCTGGTACAACAACTCTGGAAATTAGTCTTGTCGTTCTTCAGAAAATTGGACACAGTACTACCTGAAAATCCAGCTATTCCACTACTGGACATACACCCCAGAGATGCTACAACATATAACAAGGACACTTGTTCCACCATGTTTATAGCAACCTTATTTATAATAGCCAGAAGCTGGAAGGAACCCATATGTCCTTCAACAGATGAATGTATACAGAATGTGTGGTACATTTGCACAATGGCATAATACTAAGCTGTTAGAAACAATGACTCCATGAAATTCCTTGGGAAATGGATGGAACTAGAGACTATCATTCTAAGTGAGGTAACCTAGTCACAAAAGAACACACAAGGTATGCACTCACTGATAAGCGGATACCAGCCCCAGAAAGCTCTGAGTACCCAATACCCAAGAAACAATTCACAGACATTACGAAGCTCAAAAAGAAGGAATGTGGATACCTCGGTCCTTTTTAGAATGGAGAACAAAACTCTCAATGGAGGAAATGCAAGGTCAAGTAGAGGAACTGGGATTGAAGAAAAGATCATTCAGAAGCCGCCTCACCTTCGGATCACCAAATCCAAGCACTATAGCTGATCCTAAGAAGTACTTACTGTCAGGAACCAAATAGAAATAAACCCTCAGGTACTATAATAGAGTCATAAAGATGCTGCTGAGCATGCTTGCAGCTAACCATCAGTCTGAACTAGGGGATGGCAATAAGGTTGCTAAACAAAGGACCTAAGGAGATGAAAGGTGTTGTAATCTCATGAAAAGAAAAACACCATCAGTCAACCAAACCCTCCAAACTCTCATGGACAAAACAACAAACTTTGTACACACATTGAAAGACATTTTAATCCAGTTGAGTACGTAGCAGAAGATAGCAGTGTCTGGCATCAGTGTGAGAAGAGGCTTTTGGTCCAGGACGGGCATGTTTTCCCAATGCAGGGGAATGCCAAGGCAATGGGGTGGAGAGGATAATCAGTTGGGTGTGCAGGATTGTGAAGGCAAATGGAGGGGAGAGGTATTGGAGCAGGTTAGAGGAAAGAGATAACATCTCAAATGTAAACACAGGTATCTATTTTTAAAAAGAAACTTTGATGGTTTTCTATTATAGGCTAACAGGTTGACTTGAAAATTCAAAAAAGAAAAATGAAGAAGAAGAAAAAGAAGAAAGAAAATCCCAAGCATTTATCAGTCTTTAGTAGGAATTGAGCTAATATTATGTACAGAATACATGTGGTAAAGGGCATGGGTACACATGTACATGCACACACACACACACACACACACACACATACACAGACATACACACAGACACACAATACATCTATGTATCAAATGTCATAATTTTTCCAACTATTTATGTTAAAATTTTGATCTTCAATTATATCATATATGAGGAAAGAAGCATTTGGAAGGTTATGACATTATAAATCTGAATTCTCAAATATAACATTAACGTCCTTTAAACATGAAAAAAAAAGAGAGTTCTTTTATACTCTCTTATTTCCTGTTCTGTTTCATATGGGTATAATGAAAAGGTCATAATCTGCAAGCCTAGAGGAAATTTAAAACCAGACAATGAATCTTCTAGGAATCATCACTTCTGGCTTTCTATCCTCAGACAACTAAAAAATCATTGCTAACTGTTAACAGTAATTGCTTTTCTTTTTTTCTGTTTTCTGTCATTTATTGGACAAATACTAGAAATAGTATCTCACTATGGTTTTAATTAGCATTTTTATTAATTGTTTTATTTGTTTATATTTCAGATGATAACCTTCCTGGTTTCCCCTCCACAACCTCCACTATCTTATCCCTGCTTCCCCTTCCTCTTTGACTCTATGAGGGTACTCCTCTACCCACTCATATTCCTGCTTCATTTTTATAACATTCCCCTACTCTGGTATATCCAGCCTCCAGAGATTAAGAGCCGTTCTTCCAATTAATGCCAGACAAGGCCATACTCGGCTTCATATATTTCTGGAGCAATGGAATTTCCCCATGTATACTTCTGGGTTGGTACTTTAGTCCTGGAAAATTCTGGGTCGTCCATTGAGTTGATATTGTTCTTCCTATGGCATTACAATCCCAAATAGCGTTTACAGACCTCCTAGTTCTTCCATTAATGTCACTGAGCTCAGTCCAATGGTTAGTTGAGAGTGTCTGCATCTGCATAGTTCAGGTGCAGGCAGAGCATATTATGGGACAGCCACTCCAGTCTCCTGTCAGCAACTTCTTGTTGGCATCAGCAATATTGCCAGAGTTTGGTTTCTGCAGCTGGGGTATATTTGTAGGTGGGGCAGTCTCTAGATGGCCTTTTCTTCCATCTCTGTCCCAGTTTTTATTTTGGTCTTTCCTTTGGACAAGAACATTTCTGAGTTTAAAAATTTGAGTTTGATGGGTTGCCCCATCCTTAAATTGGGGGCTTTGCCTTTCTTCTAGGGTTGGTATCTATAGGTTCTATCTCCCATGTGTTAAGTATTTTGGCTAAAGGTCCTGGAAGACTCTTGCTTCCCTACTCTCTGGGACTTTCTGATGGCTACTCCCAATACCCCATCTAGTACATAAAAGAAGTACAGGGGATTAGGAAAATCTATTAGAAACACTAATGGATTTCAACCATTACTCAAAGCAACCCAAGCTGAAGAACACTTCCTGGCACACAACAATGCTCATAACTCCATATCACGTACAGGAAAAGTTGTTGCTTGATAATGAAAACTTAGAAAAATAAAGTTTAAAGATAAACATTGCAAAATGGATTTACAAAAAAAAAAAAAAAAAAAAAAAAAGATGTGATATAATCCTTATCCTAAACAAAGATTCAGCTTAACTTCACTTTCTTATTTTTAAAATAAATGTTGTATGATCTATATTCTGTAATAAGAAAAGTAATTAAAGTGAATATTTACTACATAAGTTGTGTGTCAACAGTTGCAACATTCATTTCACAAAATAAAAATATAAAAGAGTTTTGGCTGGATTTTATTTGTTTGTTTTGATGAATGATGCTTAAGTTTTAACATATTCACAAATAACTTACAGTTTGTTAAATGACTTATCCATCATATGTTTCAAACTTTAATGACAATTTTCTTTCGGATAGTATTCATTTCACATATGGAAGCTAGTATGAGTAGAATCGTGATAAAATTATTTTCTAAATTATTAAGCAAATAATAAGTACCCCAAAATCAATAAATGACTAACACTAAACATCTCATTTCACAGTCAAAAGTTGACTTCAATGTTAAATGGAGTTGTAATGATTAAACTTGGTTGTCACTCTGACATGTCATCATGCTGATATATTGGAAGTAAACATATCTGACATATCAGCGAAGAGAAAACCTCCATCAAAGGTTTGCTTCAATCAAATTAGCCTTGGGTTATGTCTGGGCATCATTACTTCTTTGCTAATTGAAATAGGTGAGCCCAGTACACTGTGGCTGATACCATCTCTGCAGGTGGGCCTGATGTTTATAACAAAGGCAGCTGAGCAAGGTATGAGTGGCAAATAAGTAATCCTCATTCTTCATAGTTTCTACTTCAGACTTTTGTCTTGGCTTCCATTGGTAGGAGACTCTAACTTGTGCGGTGAAATAATTTCTGTCCTTTGCAACTTTCTTTTTGCCGAGCTGTTTACCACAGCCACAGAAACAAAACCAGAACACCGGTTCTGTGGTTTGACTTTATTTTTCCTTCAGAATCACATTTTGTCTTTGAACATTTATCTATCACCTTTATGAAAGTAGTAATTTTTTTTCAAAATGTCCTAGATTTTCATAGTATTAATGTTTAGTAAAATTTAATGAAAAAGATAAAGTAAAAATAATTTCTCAAATGAGAAATTAACATTTCATTTATTTAAAATTACATCTTGTCTTATCAGAGACTTATTTTCTCTTTGCAGAGGAGGATAAGCCATTATTTTGGTGCCTACATAAAATTCCACTGTTTGAATAAACCTAATTTATTTGGTAATTTAAGTATTGATTATTTATTCATACAGGTTTGAGTAATCATTTGTAAGGAATCTTTAAAGATGTTTGTGGGTTGTACATATATATTCTACATGTTTGGATAAATTTAAAAGATCATAATTGGTGGAAAGAATAATAATTGCTAAAGAAAAATAGAAACATGTTACAAAATAGCTTTACAAACTCTATTTATATGTTCAACTAATTAGAATTTAGTCTTTGATCCTGCTAGCATTTTGTCTGTTTCATATTTTCAACATTATAATAGGTATGTAGTAAATTACTTTGTATTGTTTTTGCAACAATTTTATTGTTTTCAGAATTTTATACAATATTTTATACACATTTCTTCCTACCCTATATACTCCCATTACAACTTTCAAACTTCCAATTGCTTCCTAGCAAACTTTGATATTTCTTGTTTTTCCTTCTTTATCCATTGAGTATATTTTATGTTAACAAGCTAATCTTGGGAAATAGGTCTATGGTGGCATGTACTTGACCTACAAGATGACCCACGGTACCACCCATACACAAACACCCTCTCTTTCATCCCATGAAGCATTTCAGAAAGGAAAACAAACTGCAGAACTTAGAAAAAAATATTCAGTTCAGTTCATGTCAACTTACTTGGTAGTTGGCCAAACTTCTAGAGATTCTGACACCTGTCAGCTTAAGCATGGGTAAACAGTACAATAAAATGGTGTGTGTGTATGTGTGTGTGTGTGTGTGTGTGTGTGTGTGTGTGTGTGTGTGTGTGTTTCGTTTCCTTGTGTAGTGCAATCCCAGGTAGTCAAAAAGGAAACTTATTTCAAAGAACATTTGATCATGAAGATGTATTTTATATATAAGTACCTATGATCTTGTTCAGTCCCTGACTGAAATAGTTCAGGGGACAGCAGTCTCTAAAGTACATCTAGATCATTAACCATACCCACTTCCAGCCTTGTGGATGGGTAACATATATTTATTTCCTCCTTTATGGACACAGCTCTGTTTGATTAACATTTCTGGTTTCTCTAGTGATCCATGGACACCAATCACAACTCCTTCTCTTCCTCCTTCCACTTGCTCTCACTCTGTGCTATCACTGCTCAGTTTCTTGCTCTCTCCATCTTGCTCTCTTGTGTCACATCCATAGAACTTCTAGATCTGTATGATCCTCCTGGAATGATGTCTTTCTTATCTATCTGGCTGGAAAATAGACACTCCCTTTAGTATACACCTTTAATTCCAAACAATGAAGATAAAGTTAGCTTTTAGAAGGAAGTAGCCGCGTTTGAATGTAACATCAGATTGCTGGGAAGACAACATAATCAGAGAAAGATTTGATAGTATGAGTCAGATATAGGATATGCATAAGTCTTATGAGACAGTCAGGAAAGAGAGACTACTTAACATAAACACAGAGACAGAACTGTAGAGTCAGTGCATGTGTTGAGTCTAGTTTGGTAGAGTTCAGTTGAGTTCAGATTGTGTTATTCAATGGATTTTATTTAGTATCAGTTCAGTTCAGTTGAAAAGAATGTAGTACAGTTCAGGTATTCAGACCAAGTAAAACCAGGTGAAGCCAGAATATTAGAAGAACTCAAAAGATTAGAACAAAAAGTCAGAGTTAGATTGTGGCTACGCAGAGCAATTCAAAAAAAACTGAGATATGCCAGTTTGAAACAGCCAGGTTAGAGAGGAGTTTGAGCCAGAAAATCTAACTTGAATTAGTCATCAAGAATTCAGAAAAGGCTAGAAAGGGTTAGGTTATTTAATAGTAAGCTTCAGATTCCAAAAACATTATAGACTTAAATTATATTTTACAGAGGATATAAGCTTCCAAGACCAAATTTAGGTTAGCAGACAGAGGCAATATGCCTCTGAAATGACAATTGCATATGGTTAATATGTTACTTTTACAATAGTTTTTCGTAGTTCTTTTTCCTATAAAGTATATAAGTATGTTAACTTTCTTTGTCATATATGATCATTTTAACAACTATATTCTAGTATATAGAATTTGTCAACTTGACACAAATCTAGATAAATGAGTGAAGAGCCTCAATTAAGAGACTGTTGCTAATAGAATGTCTTGTTGACTTCTCTATGTGGCTTAAAGAAGACTGTGACATGTACCAAACTCTGTATGATCTATTTGGGTTCTACAAGAAATGCTGATAAACATGATCCTAGGAATAAACCAATGAACAATTTTATTCCAAAGGTTTATATTGCAATTTATGTCTTCACGTTCCTGCTTAAATACTTCTCCTGTCTTTCTTCATGATGGACTGTTACAAAGAGGTTTTAAATTAAAAGAACCCTTTTACCCCTAAGTATATTTTGATCATTTTTTGAATCCATCTTAAAAAAAAAGAGAGAAAACTAGAACAATCTAAAAAGGACAACATATATTTGTGGCTGGCTTATAGTTTCGGAGGTTCAGTCCATTATTATCATGGTGGGAGCATGTCACCATTCTGGCAGACATGGAGCTGAAAGACCTGAGGGTAGAGAGCCGTTTGTGCTGCACCCAAACATGGCGCCGGCTTCCCACCGATGACTCAACAAACAGAGCCCAAGAGACATAGCACACATGTGCCACAGATGTCACAGCCTGCTCTCGGGGCATGCTAATGAGTTACTGGAGGGTGCACAAATCAGGTAGCGACACGTGTCTCCTGGGCATATATAAGCAGTGCATTTTTCTTCCACGTGGGTCCCCTGCTCAGAGTGTTGTACAATAAAGGTTGTTCGCAGAAGAATCCTGTTGTTGCATGCCTTTTTCTGCCGGCAGGAAGTGGGGCGCGCGACACCTGAGAGTTCCACCTCTTGCTCTGAAGGCAATTAGGAGAAGACTAACTTCCAGGAAGCTAGGATGAAGTTCTTGAAATCAAAGACCACAGTGGCACACCTATTCAAAGAAGGTCACTCTGCCAAGTAGTGCAATTCCCTGGCTAGACATACCTAAACTACCACAATACATGCATATATGCATGTACCTGCGCACACACACACACACAAAACACTTTTGTGTATATACATATATATGTAGTGGTAAATATTATTAAAAAAAAAACAATGTTTCCATGCACAATGCCATGTTACCCCTGTTACTCTCTGTCTCCAGTGGTGGCCACCCTTCTAAGACTCTCTGCCTTTAACTCTGCTCACATTCTAAGCATCTTCCCCTTGTGTTTATTGTTCCAATTCCCAGTAAGCCCATAAAATCAAAACTCTTGAGGCTTATAATTAGTCAATAAGATTTATATCAGTAAATTCTCACTCAATAAAATATTGACTCAATAAACTCAGAGCCAATTGATGCTGGAAATAAAACTGATCACCTAGATAAGACAGATTGTCCTAAAATAATCCATCCCTTATAAAATATTTATAGCTACCCGTGGCTATTTAAAGCCACACACGAATGGATCATTTTCTTCTTCCTCCATCTTCTCCTCTTCTTACTTCTCCACTATCTCTCTGGCCTCTCACTCTGTCCCCACCTTAGTTTTTCACTGTCCAATCATAGGTCTTCCATTTTCTTGTGCTTGCCTTCATCTGCGTATAGATATCAAGCACAATTCAGCCTTTATGTCTAATTAAAAAAACTGAGGAAAACTATTAACATTTTTATTTATAATGTACAAAATACCCTAATACTCAGTCCATTATTTTTGTCAATTAAATAGTACAGTCTGTGATCTATCTTAGCTTATGAAAGACTTAAAAATCTAAGTGTCATGTCTTGGCTAGCTTTTATACTGTCTAATAACTATCTAATTAAATAATGTTTTCTCAATGTTAAATACCCTAGGTAGGCCATGAACCTATAATTATTCTTCAACCCCTGCAGAACTCAGAGAATGACCAATGTCATTTGTATATATAGGAAGCTGAACATATCTTCCAGATATGAGACAGGTTGGACATAAATTTGTACAGGTCCTTGTTAGCAACATGTAAGAGCAGCAGTCTTCAGCATTCGGGCGCAGGAATCTTACAGACCTTAGTGAAACAGGAATTATTAAGAAGTAGCTTATTCTGTCTCAGCAGAAATAAGCTGTCCCAACCTATAAATTGTGTCTTTTCAAGAACAGTATAGGTCTGGAGGAGAAATAGGCAATTTCTGCACAGTGGCTACCTAGCCACAATGTATTACCTCACCTGCAAGTAGAAATCATCCATTTATTTTTGAATCTACAAAAGGGGAGCTGTGAGGAGCAGATATGATTTAATAAATGATAAATAACACTAAATATGGCATTTTGTGGATTTCTGACATTTTTGAAAACCATCTATCTACTAAATTAATCTGGACTGTTGTCTGTTAACTACTCTTAATTAAATTATCTTAAATTATCTTGAAAAAACCCTAATAGTAAACTCAGAGAAGTTTTGAATAGCAGTTACAGGACTGGGTCTAAGTCTCACAGAACTTCCCTGGCTCATATTCTAAAATCAAGAATTGATAAATGGATCCTCATAAAACTGGAATGCATTTCCAAGGCAAAGGACATAGTCAATAGGACATACCAGCAAGCTAGAGATGGGGAAAACAATCTTTACTAACCCCACATCTGATAGAGGGTTAATATCAGATATATGTGTATATGTATATATACATATAAACATCACTCAAAAAGCTAACCAGCTAAAAAAGAAAGAAAAGACCCAAATCAAAACTTGGGGTATAAAACTAAACAAAGAATTCACAACAGATGAATCTCAGGGTTGAGAAGCACTTAAATAAATATGCAAAGTCCATAGTGATCAGGAAAATGCAAATAAAACTGAGATTTCACCTCACACCAGTGAAAATGGCTAAGATCAAAAACTTAGGTCACAGCAGATGATGGGAAGGATATGGAGAAAGAGAAACACACCTTCACTGATGCAATTGCAAGCTGGTACAATCACTCTGGAAATTACTCTGGCGGTTCCTCAGAAAATTGGACATTGTATTACCTGAGGACCCAGCTATAACACTCTTGACTATATACCCAAAATATCTCCCACAATGTCACAGGGGCACTCGCTTTCCTATGTTCATAACAGCCTTTTTTGTGACAGCCAGAAGCTGGAAACAACCTAGATGTCCCACAATAGATGTATTGATACAAAAAGAGCAGTTCATTTACACAATGGGATGTTATTCAGCTATTAAAACAAAAATATCTTAAATTCTGTAGGCAAATAAAAGGAACATAAAAATATCCTAACTGTGGTAACTCAGACCCAAAATATCATGCATGTCATGTACTCTCTTTATAATAGGTATTAACCAAAAAAAGTACCGAATACACAGGATACAACCCACAGGATGCAGATAGGTTAACAAACAAAAGGACCCAAGTGAGAATACCTCAATCCCACTTGTGAGGGAGAAGAAAACAGTCATGGGGCCAGAAGGCGTCAGGAAGAAGAGGGAGCTGGGTGGGAAAGGGGACAGGGACAGATGGGGGGCAATGATCAGGTATTGTTGGGGTGGCAGGACTGAAGCCCTGAGGGTCATCAGAAAGAATATAAACAGGCAATTTTGGGAAGTAGGAAATGGGTGATCCTTCTAGAATGTATCAGAGACCTGGGAGGTGAGAGAATCTCAAGAGGGACCTTGGATAGAGTCCTCTGCAGTCCAGAGGGGGAACCTGCAGAATCCACCTCCAGTGAAAGGGAAGGACATGAACTGGAGGCATGGGGTTGCTATCCTACAGTCAAAAACTCTGACCTGGAATTGTCTTTTTCTGAAGGAACTTCAGGGACAGAATGGAGAAGGTCATGAGAGAAAGTAGGTCCAGTGACAGGCCCAAATTGGAATCCAGCTCAAGGGGAGATCATGGCCCAGATACTGTCACTGATGCTGTGGTGTGATTGCAGGAGACAGGAACACAGCATGGCTGCCCTCTGAGAGGCTCAATAACCAGCTGAAAGTGTCAGATCCAGAAACTAGTACCGAACCCAGGGACAAAAGCAGGAGATTCTTGTGGTTGAATTAGAGAAAAACTAGAAAGAGCTGAGGAGGCGAACAGCCCCATTCGAAGAATAGAAGTTTCTTGGACCCCTGTGATCATTCAGACACTGAGCCACAATGCAGGCAGTATACAACAGCTGACATGAGACCCCTGCCCCGACACACACACAGCAGAAGACTGACTGGTCTGGCGTCTGGGAGAGAAAATGCACCTAACTCTCGAGAATCTTGAGTCTCCAGAGAGTGGAGAGGCATGTTGGGGTGGGGGTGGGTGGCAGTTTTACTGGTGGGACATCTGTATTCTTATAAAGGTTTAAAGAATAATATACAAATACAAGCAAATATATAATGTATTTATCTTTCTTGTTCAAGATTACCTTATATATGTTCCTTTTTTGTTCTGTTTGTTTTTAAAATTCTATTCATTAACATGCAAATTTTGATATCATTTTTAACAAATTAGCAATATTCCAGTATGTAAATATACTACGTTATCTTTATCCACTTTTTTTTCTGTTGAAGGATATCTAGATTGTTTCCAATCTGTCACTATTATTTATACCACAGCAATAAACATGACTGAAGAAATGTACCTGTGGTGGGATAAAGTTTCTATTGAGCATATGCCCAAAAGCAATATAGTTGGATCTTGAAGTAGATTGATTCCCATCATTCTGAGATATAACAAGACCGATTACTATAGTTACTGTACAAGTTTGCACTCCCACCTGCAATGGAGGAATATTTCCCTCATTCAACATCCTTGCCAACACGAACTACCACGTAGCCATTGATCTTACCCATTCTCACAGGCATAAGATGGAATCTCAAAGCAGTTATGACTTACATTTATTTGATGGATAAGGATATTGAATATGTCATTAAGTATTTTTACATGCATTTGAGTTTCCTGTACTGAGAATATTCTATTTAGAACTATACCACATTTTAATTGAATTATTTGGTTTTCTGTTATCTAGTTCTAATGGTTTTTTAATGTATTTTTCATATCAGTCCTCTATAAGAGGCACAGTTGAAAAAAAAATATTTTCCAATTCGATAGGCTGCTGATTTGTTAGAATGACAGTGTCCTTGTACTTACAAAAACATTTCTGTTTACAAGGTCCCATTTGCTCACTGTTGATCCTATTGGCTGTACTATCAGGACGCTGTTCAGAAAGTCTTCTGTGCCAAAAATTCCAAGGTCCTTCTCCACTTTCTCTTCTATCAGATTCAGTTTATTTGGTTTTATGTTGAGATCTTTGATCATTTGTAGTTTTTCTTTTCTAGGTTGGTAAGTATATATATATATATATATATATATATATATATATATATATATATATATATATATATGCTTTCTTCTACATGTAGACACATTGAGATATAGTTTTAACTGTTCTATAATTTAAAAAGATGCTACATGCATATAAAATATGATGATACATTACTAATATGAATTCAAGGTTCTTAATAATGAACAATATTTTTCAATACTATGACAAATTATTTAATTTTGATTGTCTACCCATATAATCCAGATGTTCTGGTACCAACACAAAGGATTAATGGTACAGAGGAAAGTTTTTTTTTTTCTACAGAACAAGTTTCATCTTTAAACACAGTGAGGCCTCTTCATGTATGTCAACATCCTGAGGCCTTTATGCAAAACAACAAACAATCAAATACATATTTAATACTATGAGAAAATATTTTACTGTTTTATCATTCTTAAACATAGTTAGGGATAAAATGAAGTATACTGTTTATATTTAGGACAGTTTTTATGTCAATTAGAGTAGCAACATTTTCTCATTTTGACAGTTTTTCTATTTATAATTTTTGTGATGTCTCATTGAAATGGCTACTGCTATGTCAAATTGACACAAGCTAGAGTTAACTGAAAGATGGGAACATCAACTGAGAAAATGTCTCCATAGAATCTAGCAACAAGACATATGCTTAAATAGAGATTTATAATTCCAGCTCAGCCCATGTTAGATCATGACATTTCTGGATGGCAGTCCTAAGGTCTAAAGATACTCAAAATGAGCATGCCATGAGAAGCAAGACAGTAATGAACACTCCTCCATGGATTCTACATCAACTCATGCCTCCAAGTTTCTTTCCTGTGTGTGTTCCTGTCTTTAGTTCATGCACTAAGTACGGGCTGCACTTATAAACTCTAAGAATAGTTGGTACCAGGATTGTGAGGTATTGCTGTGAATGACCTGACCATGTAGTTCTGGGGAGGATTGTGGAAGGGCTTTTGAAACTTTGTGTAAAAAATAACAAAGGATATGGAGTGTTAATAGCTTAGGGAACTGTGCCTTAAGCATTTGGCAGAAACAAATGATGACAGCAATGCAGAAGTTGGAGAACTGACTTGAAAAGTTTCAGAGGGAAATTTAAAGACTATTGAAATAATTTGTTGTTTGAAATTAAGATTTTATGCTTGTGGTTAGTTGGGTTAACTCATCTGTGATTAACAAGATAGAAAAGCTATTACATTGAAACCTTTGCTTTTCTGGGATACTAAAATTTGGTCAGCTATAGCTGAAAAAAATTATCTGTGATTAGAAAAAAAGAAAAAAAAAGCATTATTGAAGAAAAAATATCTAGGATGAATTTTTTAAGTGTTAGCAGAAAGAAACTGTGTTCTCAGATGTGGCCAAGGTTGTACCATGTGCTCTTGGTTAAATATGGTAGTTTAAGAGTCATTCAGGTGATACTGATATTAAAGGAAAGAAGGGGTCATAGATAACAATTGAAGTTTTGCATTGTGTAGAAGAACTGGAATCCTTTAAGAGAACCCAGAAAAGCCTATTTTTTAAAAACACAGTCAAGTAACAGTAACACACACCAGTAATTTTTAAAATGATTCTACCATTGAATGACCATCAAGAACAGCAGCAGCAGTGCAACAGAGCGAATCAGGACCCAGAAGACAATCTATAACTGCTGCAAAGGGCACATCTGAGGAAGGGAACCATGGACCTGGACGGAGTTTAGAAAAGTTTGTAAATCCTATGCAATTGGACATTGATTTTTGAAGTTTGGTTCTGCTTTGCTTAAAATTTGAATATACCCTGGTTATTATCTCCTGAAGTAAGAAAGTAAAGGAGCTCATAGTTGAAAGACTGAATATTAAAAAAGATTTTTGACTTCTAAAGAGAAAAAAAATAAAGAGCACAGAAAATTTGGGATTTAGATTGGTTATACTATGAACAGCAACATGAGTGAATCAAGAAAGTAAAAGTTGTGGCTTAACAATTGTTTGTTTATGTGTCAAGTTGACATGGGGTCATTTATACTGGTTATTGTGACAACCTGATACAAGCTAAACTTATCTGAATGAAGAGAACCACATTTGAGATATGTCTGCATATGATCTGGCAAGAAGGCAATTTTTCCAAGTAGTGATTGATAGAGGTAGGCTTGGCCTATTTTGGGAGGAGTGATCTGTGGGGCATTGCTGTTGGGTTATACAAGAAAGCAGGCTAAGCAAGGCATGAGGACCAAGCCAGTGAGCAGCACACTTCAATGGCTTCTGCTTCAGTTCCTGCTGCCAGGTCCCCGCTCTTTGAATTCCTGTCTTAACTTTCTTCACTGATGGAATATATACTTAAAATATTTCTTGCTATAAATTCTGTATCCCATTTTATTGTGGTAAAGCTTTTTTTTTTCTTTTAAATATACTTGGTAACAAAACAGCAATTGTGCAATAAATATTCCAATCTGACAGGAACATTACAATCTTTGTTTTCTGGTCAAATTGACTTAGAATAGTATTACATTTATGAGTTACAGAAATCATAAAGTCCACAGAAAAATATTGAATATCAAGGCTATTATCTATTACATAAATGGTATGTCTTATGGACAAAATTTGGAAATATTTTTATTAATTCCTTCAGAATTTTGTTCATATGTACTGATTAAATTCACCTACTCTGCCAACTGTTCCTAGACCTATGTCCCATTTCCCATTTACACACATTTGTGTTAACTGTTCTACTATCTAGATGTCCTCAGTTATCAGACCTTACACAACAGTGTAGGTTTACATTCAAAAAGAAAATGGACTCTTCTTTCTATAGCATCTAGGAATTGAAATTAATTCCTTGACCAAATGTGACTTTCATGCTTACCATCATTCTTCATGCTATGATTTGATTTGACTTGGATGTACATTGGTGTCTTGTTTGGTATCACAACTTCTGTGAGCTTATGTGTGAAACTTCACTGCTACATCCAGAAGATACACCTTTCTTACACTCATGCAAGTCCTCTTATTTGCTTCTGCAATTATATATCTTCCCTTATTAATTATGGCTTATATGACTTGACCATGATTTTATGGTTCACTGTGTATAACATACTAAGTAAATAATAGCTTGTAGAAATAAATATCTCACAATCAACTGATACATAACAAGAATATTTAGTTTATATTTTACAGTATTTAAATCAATAACAGTTTTAAAAATTTATTTTATTGTACACATATGGGTGTGTAGTTCCATAGACGTATGTATATCATGTGTGTACCTAGTGCTTACAATGGGCAAAAGGAAAAAGCAGCATATATATTTTTAAAATGTTCTACTGCTTCCAGGTGATTCATAACTAGAAGAAAATCAATGGTATATACAATTTTGGAAATGGGAAAAAATTAAAGCAAATTAAGTTAAAGTTAAACTTTTGTCCTAGTTAGGGTTACTATTGCTGTGGTGAAAAACCATGACCAAGGCAACTTGTGGAGAAAAGGGTTTATTTTGATTACATTTACACATTATAGTTCATCAATGAAGTAAAACAGAATAGAAATTCAAGCAGGGCAGTGATGTGGAGACAGCACTGTTGCAGAATCCATGCAGGTGTGCTGCCTACTGTCTTGCTTCCCACGGCTTGCTCAGTTTAATTTCTTAGAGAAACCAGGACCACCAGCCCAGGGATGGCAACATCTACAATGGTCTAGGCTGCCCACCATCAATAACTAATTAAGAAAATGCCTTACACCCAGATCTCATAGAAACGTGTTTTTCCCAGTTAAAGTTCCATTCTTCCTCATACCTCTAACTTGTATCAGGTTGATAAAAAGCCAGCCAGTACAATATTCCTTGAGGCAATGAAGTAAGAATTTACTTACCCAATCTTCAAGCTTTAAAAGGACAATGTTTCTCCTATCTTTGATTATTTTCTACTACTTTGTTGATAACTTATGAATTATATTAATTCTTGGAATATAAATCTTACAGACAATTTTTCTGTTAACCTTCTATATGTATTTTTCAATGAAGAGCAAACAAATTACTATAATAAATAGTTTTATGACTCTACTCAAAATAACTCTTGTTTATTGTTATATGTATGGTGATTAAATGCACTCTGAATAGTCACTCTTGAATATATATGAATATATATTTTACTGTTTTCAGTTTTGTGGTTAATAGTAGTTGCCATTTCATTCATTCTATTGGTTAACAGACGATTTTTTTTTCAGCTTGTTTTTCTTGACTTTTATATATTCTTCAATTCTGTATATTCTCCTAATTGTTCAGTAGCATAGTTATTGTGTTCTTATATTTTTATATGATCTGATCTTAATATCACCTGTGTGGTCAATAACATATCATTTGGTTTGTGCTAAAAATAAAGCAAAACAAAGAAGTCACCTTGAAATAATTCTTTTTTTTCTCTCTCAAATGTTTCTTTTTGGTTATTTTATTTATTTACATTTCAAATGTTATCCCCCTTCCCAATTTCCCCTAACAAGTCCCCTATCTCCTCCCCCCTCCTTCCTGCTTCTAAGTGGGTACTCCTGACCCACCCACACATTCCTACTTCAATGCCTTAACATTCCTTTATGTTGGGTCATTAAGCCTACACAAGACCAGGAGGCTCCCCTCCCACTGATGCCTGATAAGTCGATTCTCAGCTACTTATACAGGTGGAGCCATGGGTTCTCCGATGTCTACTATTTGGTTGGTGGTTTAGTGCCTGGGAGCATTGGGAGGTCTTGTTGGTTAATAATGTTCTTCCTATAGTGTTGCAAACTGCTTCAGCTCCTTCAGTTCTTATCCTAACTTCTCCAGGAGGGTCCACACTTTCAATCAGATGGTTAGCTGAAAGCATCCGCATCTGTATTGGCCAAGTTCTAACAAAGCCTCTCAGAAGACAGCTATACAAGGCTCCTGTCAGAATGTACTTCTTGGCACCAGAAGTGACTGGGTTTGGAATCTGCAGATGGGCTGGATCCTTAGGTAGGAGGGTCTCTGGATGGCCTTTCCTTCAGATCCTGCTCCATTTTTTTTGTCTCGCTTTCCTTTACACAGGAAAATTTCTGGATTAAAAATAATAATAATAATAAGATGGTTGTTTGGCCCCATCCTTCAACAGGGTGCTATACCTATCAACTGGATATGGTCTCGTCAGATTCTGTCTCCCCTTTCTTGGGTATTTCAGCTTATGTCTTCCCTCTTGAGTTCTGGGAAACTCTTGGGTCCCTGTCATCAGGGACTTTTCAGTGGCTACCCCCAGTTCCACCTCTCCAACTGCTACACATCTCCTTTCAAATTCCTTACCAGTCTGTCCTTGTCCCCCATCTCCTCCTATGTCAGAATCAGTCCCCTTTTGAACCTTCTCCTCCTCTCACTCTCCCAGATCCCTCTCTCCCTCTACTTACTGAGACTTTCTTTTCCCTTCTGAGTAGGACTATAGCATCCACACTTTAGTGTGGTCTTCTTTCTTCTTGGGTTTCATATAGTCTGTGAGATGTATTGTGGGTATTCTGAGCTTTTTTTTTTTTTTCTAAAACCTACTTATCAGTGAGTTCATACCATGTGTGTTCCTTTGTGACTTGGTTACCTCACTCAGGATGTTTTCAAATTTCATCCATTTTCCTGAGAATTTCATGAATACATTGTTTTTAGTAGCTGAATAGTACATAGGAATAGATACAGAAAATGTAGTATATTTACACAATAAAATAATTCTTAAATATATAAGAATTAAAGGGGTAAGTTTTACTTTCAACTAATTCTCATTGACAGAAAAAGGAACATAATTTTTTACAAGTGTTCATTTTGTCTTGCAAAAAATATATCAGTAATTTGAAGTATATAACTAAATTTGATTCTGTAACAGAAAGGCACAAAGTTACAACCTGAAAGAATGATTAATTATTTCCAGAAGTAACAACTGAAACTGAAATAAAGTTACAAAAGAACATTTTCACTTTGAATTTTTGTGTGTAATTATAGTCCAATTAATTCCCAATTTAATAATGTTGGTATATTGTGAACTTTACTATGAATAATATTTAGGAATTAACTAAAATCATTTCTTAAATCAAATTCTCAATTTAATATGAACGAGATATTTTAATCTAATATTATAATGCTATAAATATTAAAACTGCATTAATGTAAAATAGGTGATAATTGACCATTTTAAACTTATATTATTTAAACATTGTTTACTATTTTCTAAAATTAAAAATATTTAAATTGAGAATATGTAATCATGGCAAACTACCTTTTTTAAAAATTATGCTACATTTTCCATTTCTCTCTGAGTTAATTTATATACATGCATACACACACAAAAACACAAACACAAATTAACATTACCTACATTGTTTGGGGTTCAAGGAGTATGCTCATGATTAAAGGTTTGTCTTTCCAGCTGGATTAAACAGACCTAGAAGAACTTTGGATGAGATCTCTTGCAAGAACTGCCATGTTGCTGGACTAAAAGTTTACTATATAAAATTCAAAAGTTTTTAGAGCAGAGTGAAACAGGCATTGATATAATTAAAACAGGAAATGTAAGATATAGGCTTGCCATGCTGTTAACATAAACTTTCTTTCTTAACTTTCTGATATATTCTTTATATTTACTAAATAATCTGTGACTTAAACTAACTCTGGCTAAAATAAATAATCCCAGAATAACATAAAAATGTGTATTATTGCCACACACTATTCTTTAGCAATGTCATGTGAACATTCTTACAGTTACAATGGAATATAGCATAATGTGGTATGTAAATTAGTAAGTAAATTATTACAAATGTGATTTTTCATTAAAGTTAGCTTCTTGCTCAAAATGAAATCACAACTACTGTTGAGACTGAAATAATGATTAATGTAATATGTTTTTCAAAATTATTGCTTATACAGAAATTTGGATTGTTATTCTAGAATTTATTATATACATATGTACACAATTTTAAATGGAAAAATAAATTTTCATAGTGATGCTACATTCAAAAAGGTGGTCTTAACTCCTTTTTTTTAAACGACTTTATTTTACAAAACAAAGATAAATGTACAGATTTTAAATATTTTTTGCTTAAAATTATACATTTTTATCAGTACTGTTTTTTCAGACATTAAAATAATTTTTACATAAAACCATGTGAATATATTTTTTTTAGTCAGTACTTAATTTTTTTCAAGGGCTTGACAGTATGCATTGAAAACCTAATAGTTACAATAAGCGTAAAGTACATGCAAAACAAAACACAACATGGAAATAGTCAAAGTGTTCTTGTTTTGTAAATATATTTATATTTTTTTGTTTTCTTTATTTCTTGAACTTCATACAGTCTGTGAGTTGTTTCTGGGGGAGTGCAAGCCTCTGGGCTTAGCATCCCATATTAGTGACTTCATATTATGTCTGTTCTTTTGTGACTGGGTTATCTCACTCAGGATGATATTCTCTAGATGCAGCCATTATCTTAAGAATTTGGTTAAGTCATTGTTTCTGGTGGCTGAGTAGTATTCCATTGTGTATATGTACCACAATTTTTGTATCCATTCATTTCCTGAAGGACATCTGGGTTCCTTCCAGCTTCTGGCTATTATAAATAGAGCCACTATGAACATTGTGGTGCATATATCTTTGTTGTGTATTAAAGTGTCTCTGGGGTATATGCCCAGAAGTGGAATAGCTGGGTCTTCAGGTAGTACTATATCCAATTATCTGAGGTATCGCCAGACAGATTTCCAGACTGGTTGTATTAGCTTGCAACCCCACCAACAGTGGAGAAGTGTTCCTCTTTCTCTGCAGCCTCGCCAGCATCTGCTGTCATCTGAGTTTTGGATCTTGGACAATCCGACTGGTGTGAGGTGGAATCTCAGGGTTGTTTTGATTTGCATTTCCCTGATGGCTAAGGATGTCAAGCACTTCCTCAGATGTTTCCCGGCCATTCGGTGTTCCTCAACTGAAAACGTTTTGTTTAGCTCTGTACCCCATTTTTTAATAGGGTTATTTGATTCTCTGGTGTCTAGCTTTTTGAGTTCCTTGTACACCTTGGATATTAGTCCTCTATCTGATGTAGTGTTGGTAAAGATCTTTTCCCATTCTGTTGGTTGCCTTTTTGTTTTCTTGACAATGTCTTTAGCCTTACAGAAACTTTGCAATCTCATTAAGTCCCATTTGTTAATCTTTGACCTTAGAGCTTGAGCCATTGGTGTTTTGTTCAGGAAATTTTCTCCTGTACCTATGTGTTCTAAGGTTTTCCCTACTTTCTCATCTAATAGTTTCAGTGTATCTGGTTTAATGTGGAGCTCTTTGATCCACTTACACTTGAGCTTTGTACAAGGAGATAAGAATGGGTCTATTTTCATTCTTTTGCATGCTGAGTGCCAGTTGGACCAGCACCATTTGTTGAATAGGCTGTCCTTTTTCCATTGAATGTTTACTGCTCCTTTGTCAAAAATCAGGTGACCATATACATGAGGGCTCATTTCTGGATCTTCTATTCTATTCCATTGATCCACATGCCTATTTCTGTACCAGTACCATGCAGTTTTCAGCACAATTGCCTTGTAATATAGCTTGAGGTCAGGGATAGTGATTCCTGCTGATGTTTTTTGTTGTTGAGGATGGATTTCTCTATTCTAGGTCTTTTGTTATTCCATATGAAATTGCACATTGATGTTTCCAATTCCATGAAGAAGTGGGTTGGAATTTTGATGGGGATTGCATTGAATCTGTAGATTGCTTTTGGTAGGATGGTCATTTTTAAGATGTTGATTTTTCCAATCCATGAGCATGGGAGATCTTTCCATTTTTTGAGATCCTCCTCAATTTCTTTCTTTAGAGGTTTGAAGTTCTTGTCGTACAGGTCTGTCACTTGCTTAGTTAGAGTCACACCAAGGTATTTCATAGTTTTTTTAATAATTGTGAAGGGTACGTTTTCCCTAATTTCTTTCTCCACATGTTTGTCCTTTGAGTACAGGAAGGCTACTTATTTGTTTGAGTTAATTTTGTATCCAGCCATTTTGCTGAACTTGTTTATCAGCTGTAGGAATTCTCTGGTTGAATTTTTGGGGTCACTCAGGTACACTATCATGTCATCTGCAAAGAGTGATGTTTTTATTTCTTCCTTCCCGATTTGTATCCCCTTGATCTCCTTTTGCTGTCTAATTGCTCCAGCCAGGACTTCCAGTGCTATGTTGAATAGGTAGGGGGAGAGTGGGCAGACTTGTCGAGTCCCTGATTTTAGTGGGATTGCTTCAAGTTTCTCGCCATTAAGTTTGATGTTGGCTGTTGGTTTGCTGTATATTGCTTTTATTATGTTTAAGTATGGGCCTTGGATTCCTGTTCTTTCCAGGACTTTTAACATGAAGGGGTGTTGGATTTTGTTGAATGCTTTCTCAGTGTCTAGTGAGATGACCATGTGATTTTGGTCTTTGAGTTTGTTTATATGGTGGATTATGTTGATGGATTTCCTTATGTTAAACCATCCCTGCATCCCAGGGATGAAGCCTACTTGGTCATGATGAATGATGGTTTTGATGTGTTCTTGGATTCGGTTTGCAAGGATTTTGTTGAGTATTTTTGCATCAATGTTCATAAGTGAGATTGGTCTGAAGTTCTCTTTCATTGTAGGGTCTTTGTGTGGTTTAGGTACGAGGCTTATTGTAGCCTCAAAAATGAGTTGGGTAATATTCCATCTGATTCTATCTTTTGGAATAGTTTGGCAATTATTGGTGTTATATCCTCAATAAAAGTCTGATAAAATTCTGCACTGAACCCGTCTGGACCTGGGCTTTTTTTGGTTGGGAGGCTTTTGATGACTTCTTCTATTTCTTTAGGTGTTGTAGGGTTATTTAGATGGTTTACTTGGTCCTGGTTTAACTTTGGGACCTTGTATCTGTCTAGGAATTCATCCATTTCCTCCAGATTTTCCAATTTTGTGGAGTATAAGTTTTTGTAGTAGGATCTGATGATTTCTTGAATTTCCTCAATTTCAGTTGTTATGTCCCCACTTTCCTTTCTGATTTTGTTAATTTGGATACTCTCTCTTTGCCCTCTAGTTAGTCTGGCTAGGGGTTTATCAATCTTGTTGATTTTCTCAAAGAACCAACTCTTGGTTTTGTTGATTTTTTCAATGGTTCTTTTTGTTTCTATTTGGTCTATTTCTGCCCTAATTTTGATTATTTCTTGCTGTCTACTCTTTTTGGGTGTATCTCCTTTTATTTTGTTCTAGGGCTTTTAGCTGTGCAGTCAGGTTGCTGATATGAGTTCTCTCCAGTTTCTTTTTGGAAGCACTTAGGGCTATGAGTTTTCCTCTCAATACTGCTTTCATTGCATCCCATAGGTTTGGGTATGTTGTGTTTTCGTTTTCGTTGAATTCTAGAAAATCCTTAATTTCTTTCTTTATTTCTTCTTTGACCCTGCTATTTTTTAACAGAGCATTGTTTAGTTTCCATGTGTATGTGGGCTTTTTGTTGTCTTTGTTGTTGCCTTAACTTCTTAGAACATAAAAATATCAAAAATAAACCACTACAATTTTTAAAAGCTTTCAAAAAGTATTTTCAATAGTGATACATAAGTAGAAAGCAGGAAAGTAAATATAATGGCTCTATAAGCATTCCAGAAAACATGCAGAAAACTGACAGGCATTTTTAATTTATAAACTTTGTTAGGCTGTTGATCTGGTTTTCTTTTTTTTTCCACACACAATCCTGAAAACTATTAATCTGTTTTCAAGATTTTTAGGAAAAGTATTTGGCAGATATATAATAAATAGTTATGAGCAAATTTAAATGCATGCTATACACAGCCAAATATTTTTTGTTATTCTAGCAAGTCATATTTTGCTTCTTACTTTTCATCTGAATTTATGTGTACTGTCAAAGCATTTTCATTTTTAATATTATTTTGAAAATGCCTATACATGTGTTTTGTGTGTGTGTGTTTTGGTTTGACTTATAGAATAAGCATTCTATAAGTGTCTTCTAAAGTGTCTTAGTTCTTTAACAGGTATTCATTTAAGTGAACACCACTGTAATTTGTTAGTCTTCTGTGATAATTCAAGATGTTCTTCTCATTCCGATTTAAAGGTTGAAAGGGAATAATTTGCATATATTTTCAGAGTTTAACATGTTGAGAAGTGGAGAATAAGATGTTGTCTAATAAGACATTCATTACATGTAGTAGTTTTCAAGAATCATTTTTGAGTTCAAATTTTAACATGGTGCAAGATAATAACTATGTTTAGAGTCACGGCTGCAATTCAAATTCTTTGCCTTTAATATCTGCTTTGGAACCTGCTAGACATTTTTGATTAAAAAATATAAAGCACAACACTGTCAATATCTTCTCTTTAACAATGTTTTCAGTGTTCTACCCAAGAACTTTTCTAGTCAGTCTTTAGTGATTTAAGGAATGCTATTATAGTTCTAGGAAAAAATGTAGCACATTTTTTGTTCTTATCTAAATTCTTTATTTCCATACATTATTTATTCACTCTCTCCACATTCATATATATATATATATATATATATATATATGTACATAATTAATATTTTAGTATAAGAATTGAACAGTAGAAAAAGTATAACTTGTGAAAGTTAACATATTTTGCTTCCAATACATCTCTATTCAAATATCTTTAATATAATTAGCACTACTCCTGGAGTAACACAGCATATTCAGCCACCAAATCCAAACACTATTGCTGATGCCAAGACATGTTTACTGACAGGAACTAGACATGAATGTCTCTTCAGAGGCTCTCCCAGACTCATACAGGTAAAGATGAGAATGCTTGCAGTTAACTATCAGACTGAACACAGGGACCCCAATGGAAGAGCTAGAGAAATGATTGAAATAGCATTGAAAGAGAAATGATTGAAATAGGATGAAAGTTTTCATTCTCATGGGAAGAACAGCATCATCATCAGCCAAGGCACTGATGTGGAGAGGGTGATTGGAAGAGGGAGCACCTTCTTGTAAACAACTTGAGTGGGACAAGGGAAGGGCATGGAGGTAAGGGTATAACATTTGAAATGTAAATACAATGAAAATCCAATAAAATTGAAAAAAAGAAATACAAAATATGTACACTTTATTTTATTAAAATTTGATAGTAAAGATTCTGTTTAGACATTTTCTTTTTTTTTTTTTTTTTTCTGGAACTCATCCTATAAATCCCTGTAACCTTTAAATGTATAAGGGTTTCTTTTTAACTCTGTCTGCTGGGACCACTCAGGTATTTATATTTTAATATTGTGCTGTAATATTGTCATCTATGAATCTGATAGGCTACATTTATAGAACTAAGATACAATACATTATATCTACTTCCTGGCAATTGAGCAGAATTTATCACTAATGCAGAAGAATGATGAAAACTGGACTTCTATGAACCTTTTGTTAAGTAAATTTCTTTTAAACTAGTTATTGCTCATAAACAAATGGTAAAATAGCTCTGAGATTGCAGAATATGATGTAGGTGTCTAATTTCATGGATGATGGTGGCTTGACTTTAAACACAGTTGAGAGAATACTGATTCATCTGTCAAGTTACAAAGTAAAACTCTGAAATTATCTAGGTACCAAAATTCATATCAATTGTTTTCTTTGCTGATTCTTCTCACAAATTACACATGGATCAAATAAGACAAAATTATTCTAGATCCATGAATAGGTAAAATAATTTAGTTTGTAAAATGTGATTAACCTTAATGAAAGGTCTAAATGTGGCCTAGTCACTTTTTTATGTACAATAATAAAATTTATAAGTTGGATTAAAAAATAAACAAACCCCAGCTATACCATATCTTGGTACATTCCCAACATCTTAGTCTACAGATACTACTTGCTCAACCTTGTTTATTTGTGCTCAATTCACAAGAGAGATAAAATAAAGAAATAACATAAACATCCTACAACCAATGAACTGATAATGGAATTTATAGTACTATTCTACAGTAAAAGAAAATGAGAACACAAAAAGTTCAAGTAAATGGATGAAATGAGAAAAAATTATTTTGAACAAGGTAATTGTGAACTTACTGGGGGCTCTTGTCTTCAATCTTGAGATGAATGTACATAGCTTATATTAATTTCACAAACCAAGAAACATAATATGCATGAAAACACACGAAATAATCTTACACCAGCAAATAAAAAAGGAGTGTGCATGTGCAGGCATGCACATGAACCAACACACATACACACACACACACACACACACACATAATCAAGCATAAATATGCTACTATTATAGCAATAGTGAGAAAAATAACTAGAATCAATAATAATTAGTCACTCATATCTCTCAGAATCTATGCTCTCAATTCCCCAGTAAAAAGACACAAGCCAACAGACTGGCATCAGGAATTGTGGGAGTGTGGATCAAGAAGCAGGTAAAGATTTGACTGTAAAAAACTAAAAGCAATTAATAATAATAATCATAATATTAATAAATAGTAAAATAGAAACAAAAAATACAACAAATCAATTTAAAAAAGAGTTGCTTCTTTGAAAGTAAAGATGTCAAACTGGTGCCAACATAGAGCCTTTATGCCTCAGTTGCACAGTTTCAGGAAGGTACTGGTCAGGCAACCAATAGGAAAACATGGACATCAACATGTGTGAGACTATGCTTAGTACGATAAACTTAGCTATAATTTATATCCATGGATTGGATTCATGGTTTCTGAGGAATACTCATGATTTCCATAGTAGTTGCACAGAACTATATTTCTGCTAGCAATGAATAATGGTTCTTATTTCAGGAAATCTTTGTAGAATGTTTAATATTTATTTGTTTAATAATAGTAATTCTGACTAGGGCATGGTGGACTGACAAAGATTTAATTTTCAGTGTTCTGAAAAATAAAACTGATCTCCATCATTTCAAGTTTTTATATTTGTATTTCTTTTTGAAATTATTCAGATCTTTGACTCATACTAATTAGATAGTTTTTAGAATTTATATTTGGAACTCACTGTATAACCTACATATTATTACTTTGTTTGGTGCATCCCTGATAAAATCATTATTCCATTCATTCGGGTGCTTTTTCACTCATGAAACTTTTACTTTGTTGGACCAAAGTTTTATTCAATTTCATTTCATTCCTTTTGATATTTTTACAGATTATTTCCTAACATATCAACATCAATTTTCAGAAAGTTAATTCCTATCGATATATCTTGCAATAGTGTTGCCGATGCTTTCATTTGATATGTTTTGATAGATCTTTTATGAATTTATGGTTCTGTTTCAATAGTGCAGCTATTTTGTAATAATAAAACTGCTATTATATGTTGAATAGGCTATGTTTTTTAAAAATATGTTTCTAAATATATTAACATAATCAAAATTAGTATATTTCCTCTTCTATTTCATTAAATTACATATATTTTTTGACAAATCAATGGTTATTTTTGCTATTACTCTAGAGTTTAATTTGATATCAGATATTATAATAATCTCAAAACAATTCTTTTTTCTTTAGATATTTTTGGCTTCCAATTGTTTTGTATTACCATGTGTATTTTTGAGTATTTTTTATTAATATTGCAAAGAAGATACTGGGTAAAGTTAATGGTCATTCCCATTAATTACCAGAAATAATATTATAAAAATTGCTATATTTTCTATAATAGATTGATAATTTTAGCACAACCTCAGTCAAAATTTGAAGGACATGCTTGGCACATCCATCAAAGACTCAAATTTTGGAAAATGTAAATTAAGTTAAAAGAAAATAATTTAAAATTATACTACCAAGAGAACTACTTTTTCCTTTAATTTTCATTTTAAAGTCAGCAAACAGTCCATTTTTAATTTCTCAGAGTCAGCAAACAGAAGTACCAGCAACTAATACCAACATTGGGAAGGTTTGACTACAAGCTCAAAGGAAAAACTGATAAGTTTTTTTTTCAAATTTTACTGGTTTTGCAGGTATGAAAGTTGCAATATTTAAAGGATCATCGAGCATTATATTACAATTCAGATAGTCCGCTGAGGCAAGCCAATATGTGACATGGTTAATGTTCTTCAGAAAAGCACGAGAGGTGATTTTATGTGATTTTAAAGATGAATTTTTCATTGCAGTGACAGTCCTAGAGTGTTGCAGTTATCAGAAAAGAGACATCCACTGAGTATTCTCTCATGCGTAGAATGAAGCCAGCACAAGATAGAAGATATATGTTGTAAAAGAAGTAGATTTAGGAGGGTGATGTTAACCTCCTCAGCCCTGGATGAAGTCTTGGACACAGGGAGAGGATGAATATGTCTTGAATGTTCAGTTGGCTAGGGGGATTGTCATGAGAGTTAATATTTTCTACTTAAAAGTATGTAGACTCACCTGTGACAAGCCTCTGGATATTCCTAAGAAGGTCTACTTATATTCACTTAATTGTAGTCAGTAAGTTCCTTAACTCTGAGCAGCAGGATTTTGTGGATAGAAGTCCTAGAATTATTATAAAGAAAAATGCCAGTATGAATGAGATTTTCTGGTAAGAATCTGTGTTTGTAAAGACTGATTCACTACTTAGAATTGCAGTGATGTTGCCAGGACAGAATGCTCTAGATCCAGAAGTTAATTACTTCATGCAGGCTTAGCCTTTACTCTCTGAATATACATTCCTTGCGCATCATGTTTGGGAAATAACATCCTGTGACTAATAGATAAAGCCCTTTTAAAATCTATTTAGTTAGCATGTCAAGACCTCTTACCAACAACAATGCTCAGAATGTCCTCAGAGGATACCTGAGGACTATAGGAAACATTTCTCCTTATTTCTGTAGTATAGCTACTTGATATTTCTGTCAATATATAATTTAAATATATTGATTTATAATTCTGTCACTTTAAGCCTTCAAGAAACTATGTGTGTGTTGGCACATTTTATATCAAGACACTTATATTTGCTTTCATGTCTTAGTCAATTGTATTTGCCTTTTAAAAATACATATTATATAGATAGATAGATAGATAGATAGATAGATTAGATAGATAGATAGATAGATAGATAGATAGATAGATAGATAGATAGATAGATAGATAATTAGGCACGTATTCCTGTGTATATTCATTGCTGGGCCTTATATTAAATTTCCAATGATGACTTTTTTATGGCAGTAAAATCCCATCTCCTCTCTATGACTCAAGAGAATAATTTGATATAAAGTTTTGTAATTAAAATTACCACATTTTTAGTAGAGAAAGCAACTACTGTTGCATGTATAATGACTTTAAATCTATTTTGCTCTTAACTTGTAGCATAAGAAACTTATGTCCAGCACCTGTGTCCCCAGTAAAGTTCAAGGGTAGTTTAATTAGGATACTGATTTTGACAAATATTCTTATGCTTTAAGGTTTTCACATTTACCTCCTTTTTTATGTGTGTGGTAGGGTTGTAGTGATACTAATGGGACATAGTCTATATTTAAAAATCAGAGGACAATTTGTGTTAGTTTTCTCCTCCCAACATATGGACTATATATCTTAAACTCAGGTCTTCAGCCTTGGTAATAACTGTCTTTACCTGATAGATCATCTTACCTCACTGGCCCAGAGCTAATAGCATTGCATTTATAACTACATGAAGAAGGAATAATAATGGAGGAAGAAAGTTTATAATTGAATGAGAAAGGAGTTAGAAATGTAAAAAGTAGTAGATAAATTTTTATAGAAAATAGAGAGAGGAGGACCATCACAAATGCCTCTTTAAATAAAATGCATACTAAGACAAAACTGAGCAATTCATTTATGAAATTATAAATGCAAATAAAAATAGAAAGTATTGTATTATTAGGATTTCTTCTTACTTCTTATTAAGTTTCTCAGTCCCTCTGCATTGTCTTTTGAAAAATTATCCATTAGTGAGTTGGGCCAGAAACTTTTTAAACTAATTTAACTAAGTTAACTTAATATGTTTTCCCTAAAACATGGGTTTTCTACATGAGAAGTATAATTTGCACCTGAATTCCCCTTCTGCCAGGTGTAATTCTCTCTATGGTGTTTGGGAATCAATCAATTTTTCTATAGGCTTTTTGTAATGGGAATTTGTAAGGTTGATAAAGAACTACTTGATTTTGTTTTTCTTTGATAATGGGACCTCTCCTTTCAGCAGCCTTCTTAAGGAGACTGTACCAGGCTCAGATACTCACTTCCTGTGTTTTCATGTAACTAATGAAGGTAGTAGTGGGTGTTATATAGGTCAATTTATGCCAGAAAATGCTTGAATAATGTAAGCTCCAAATTCATACCACATACTTCTTCCCCCATCTCAAGATCCCACTCTGCTCATTCTGGAACTTTTCATCCACTGTACTCAGATTGTGGTTGAATTTTGCAACCCAGTTGTAACTACAGGTTGATGTGCTTGTGGAACCTATATTGCATCTATTGAGTAGCTCCCTACCTCCTACAGCCTACTCAACCCCACTGAAAACAGTGTAGCATGGTTAAGAAGAACTTAGCTACTTTGAAAAAAAATTTCCTATAGACTTAATTCTTTAACCATCACTATAATGGAAATGGATATACTCTTTTTTCTTTCCTGTTTCATTTAAAAATAACAAGACAGCTTCTAACATCTCATTTTTTTCTGGATATTTTATCATATTTTTTAGAGAAAAACTACTTAGAAAATATGACATGAATATAAATTTTTTATTTTCATTAAATATTTATATTTCAAACTCTGTTAATTTTGTATTTCCATATCAATTTTAAAATTTGTAAAAAAAAAAAAAAAAAAAAAAAAACTTACTAGTATTGCAAAGAAGCTATTGGAAAATGGAGAGACCTCCTTGCACAGCCTAATATTTTTCAGAATTAACATTGTAAAAATTGATATATTATTGAAATGTGACTTACAATTTCAATTATCTCCAACTTACAAAACTGCAAATTTATTTGAAAGAAACCACTATAAGATAAGAATAGCAAATGGATTCTTTGTTCCTGAAAGATCTCTACTTAGACAAGTATTTTGGAGGTTTCTACATATTTCCAAAATTATCTTGAGGGCAAAATGGTTTATTTTGTTTATTTTGTCTTACAATTTGTAGATTAGCTTCAAGAGAAGTTATGAGAAGGGTCTTAAACCAGCCCGAATTCTGATGTAGAGAACATGGAGAAATGCCTTCAAGTTTGCTCTGCATAGCTTGCTTAGCCTGCTTTCTTGTTCCATCCAGGACCACCCACAGTGAGCCAGGCCTTTCCATGTCAATCATCAATCAAAACAAATGACTCACAGGTTTAACCACAGGGGAATCTAATGTAGGCATTATGTAGTCTGAGGTCCCCTGTTTCAAAATGACTGTAGCTTACATATGGTTAATATATAACTAGCCAATACATAAACTGTTTAATTTGAATTAATTTCATCCATATGTGTATTTATATTATTTCAGGTAAATGGTTCTAAATTTGTTCATTTATTTAGACATTTTCTACGACCATTTATTTATTATGTAACTTTTATTTACCAGGTTCAAGATGAACTACTAAAAATATTAAACCTTAATAACTAAGATACTGACTGATTTATTGAAGGTCAAACATTATTTAAAGTACATTACTTTGACTTCTTTCCAGCAAGTCCTCAAAATTGGTCTGCTGGCTTTTTAAACGACTACTTATTTTCTACTTACATTTTTTGTCCAGATGTATATGTGTGTGTGTGTGTGTGTGTGTGTGTGTGTGTGTGTGTGTGTGTGTGTGTTAGTTGCCTGTGGATGTCAGAAGACCGTCTGAACTTCCCTAGAAATGGAGTCATATCTGGGTGATGAGTATCACACTCCAGTACTCAGCAAGAACAATAGATGCTTTTTAACCTGTAGGCTATTACTTGCATTAATTCATTTACAGACAGTGACTAATGACTGTATACCAAACCTTATTTCAACAATTTATTTTGTGTATGTGTACATTTTCATTTCAGTGTGTATATGGAGGTCTGTGCATGTCTGGGTTTGCATAGGACAGAGTTCAATTTTGAATGTCTTCATTTGCCATTCTTCAACTTATTTTGATACAATGTTTCACATTGATTTCATTATTAGTGATGTTCCTGTTTCTTCATTCCCAGAATTAAAGTTATAGAAGTTCACCATCATGTACTTTTTTTTTAATGTGGGTTCTAGGGAAGCAGAATCTGGCTCTTATGTCTTTGATTCTTGCAATGTATTATTAGAGCCTCTCCAAGCTCCCTTCATTCTACTTAGTAATTTCATTAACTCACGATAGTTACTACATAATAAAAATTTCCAGAATAATCAAATCAAATAAAATTGTTGGCTCTGTTCAAGACATAAAACAATAAAGCCTGCAAATTTTCTCAGAATGATGTCATTGACATGACTACAATGAATCCGGAATGATTCCCTAAAAGGAAATAAAATCCTGGTGACACAGGGAGATATTGTTTGCATGTATGGACATAGAATATGGCTGTCAGCAAGCAAAGTGATGTTACCACAGAATCAGTCAACTCTTTGTACATGTTGATCTTAGACTTCTACTTTTATTTAAGACAACCAGTCTTTGGCATTTTATTATTATAGTTCTAGAAATTTATTAAAATTCCAGAAAAGAGAAAAAATTTACATAACTGTTTTAAGTCAGATAATACTGATACTAGAGAAATTAAATAATGAAAAGCTAGAACAATTTCAGCCAGATGAAAAATATAAAATAATATAAATATATTTTATTATATTATTATAAAGCCAATTAATTCACAACAAAAACTGAGAATAGTACTTTCCCTTGACAGGTAGTTTTTTTTTTCTCTTATTATCCACTGTAAGAATAACTTCACAGCTGTCTAAACACAGAAGAGCATTGTGTTAGCCTTGTAATTCAGATGGGAATTTGTGAAACTCCCACGGAAACTTTAGCTTAGGTGGGCCATTTGTAAAGCCACATTTCTACAGGTGGCAAGTTCATTAGTCATAACACTACTTCCATACACAGAAATGATTTGTATCTCCCTGTAGACTTGAATATATTCTTGTTTTCCTTTTGCTATTTTACTACCCAAACTATCCTTCCAGGATTTCAGCAAGAGGCACATAAGCTAGTGCTACCTCGAAGAACATATTGAAGTCAGCTGTACAGGTGAAGCTGAAATATTCTTTTAAATTCAGCTCCAGGGCCACTCAGATAGTAATTTAGATTATTTCTGCCAAGACAGATGAGTTTGATTTAGTACTAGACCTTAAAGTCAACAGCAAGAATATACTCAAAAAGGTATTTAATGAAGACAGTGACAGTTTAATACCCTAAAAATTATGAAGATGATTATTAAAGGAATATAACACCAAAAAGGACAAAATATAGTGTTAATAAATTGGAATAGTTAATATTAAAATTACAATATAATAATTACCATTATAATAATTAATATTATCATTATTTCCCAAGTATAGATATTATCTGCAGAGCCAATAAAATGTAAATCAAATTTTAGTGTAATTTTTCACATCAGGAATAAATAATAATTAAACTCTTTTAAAAAAGAAACTAAAGTTAATCAAAATAATCAATTACTGTTAACAAAGAGCCGTTCATTGTGAGTACACTCCAAGATTTCAAGATATAATAAGAAACTATGGCAACTAAATAAAACTATAGTAATGATACTACCATAAAAATGAACACATAGATTAATAAAACAGAACTGAGGCTTATTTGATTAAGAAGATATCAAAAAAAACCCAAAAGTACACATCTCAGAGTTAATCTGCTCAATAAATTTTACTAGTTTTAAACTGATTTTCCACTTACAAAATTAGTGAAAATTGATGTATTATTTCTATCACATATGGAAAAATGCTTTCAGATTATTAAAATAACTTGAATTAATAAAACTAGAAGATATTAAAATATTTTACTCTACCTTATAAAATAATAACTGAATGAACGTAGGCACCAATATAAAGGTACTATATCTGGTGGAGGCCTTCATACAACATTGTAACATAAATTTCTCAAATAATGGGAAAATAGTATTATAATAGTTTGAGCAACTCATTGGATTTTTAAAAAGTCATGAATACTGTCATGTAGACTCTAAACACATGACCTGATTAGTGTTCAAAATTTCTATATCCACATATGAACAATAGGTATATTTAAATGTTAAATACCACATCAGCATTTGGAATGCATTCAATTCATATTATTATACCTACATGACACCTAAAATTGCAAGATCTTCTTATTTGCTAAATAAGTTTATCCTATTCCAGCATGATATTAATGTGTTGAGTATAACATCTTGTGAATAGTATTTTTGGCCACATGTGATGTATTCTTCTAACTGTGAAGTACTTTGGTCCTCAATACATAATGAAAACTAGTTCCATTTCATTCTCTGAGCTCATAAGATAATCACTTCTCAGGGCTGGTTTTACATAGTTATTGTTTTAATAATCCTCTGATGTTGGCAGTTGTTCTACCTTCACTGTTCAATAGAGATATTTATTCATTTTATATATAATATATGTAAATAGTTAATAATATTCTATTTCAGTAAATATGAAAAGATAAAATATCAGTTTATCTCTTTACAGGCCCTGAGGTCTCACTCCTCAGACCTGCCCCTGATACCACACAAAGACCCTACGAAGAAAGAGAACTTCAGACCAATCTCATTTATGAACACTGATGCAAAAATACTCAACAAAATTCTTGCAAACTGATTCAAAGAATACATTAAAACGATCATTCTCCATGATCAAGTAGGCTTCATCACTGGGATGCAGGGATGGTTCAATATACAGAAATCCAACAATGCAATCCACCATATAAAAAAGTTCAAAGAAAAAAACTGCATGGTGATCTCACTAGATGCAGAGAAAGTATTTGACAAAATTCAACACCCCTTCATGTTAAAAGTCTTGGAAAAATCAGGAGTACAAGGCCCACACCTAAACATAATAAAAAACAATATACAGCAAACCAATAGCCAACATCAAATAAATGGTCAGAAACTTGAAGCATTCCCACTAATATCGGTGACTAGACAAGGCTGCCCACTCTCCCTCTACCTATTCAACATAGAATTGGAAGTCCTGGTCGGAGCAATTAGACTGCAAAAAGAAATCAGAGGGATACAAATCGGAAAGGAAGAAGTAAAAATATCACTATTTGCAGATGACATGATAGTATACTTAAGTGACCCCTAAAATTCCACCACAGAACTTTTACAGTACATAAGAAATTCAGCAAAGTGGGTAGATATGAAATTAACTCAAACAAATCAGTACCCTTTCTCTACTCGAAGGACAAACACGCTGAGAAAGAATGAGGGAAAAGAATCCCTTCACAATAGTTCCAAACAATATGAAATACATTGGTGTGACTTAACTAAGCAAGTGAAGGGCCTATATGACAAGAACTTCAAATCTCTGAAGAAGTAAAGTGAACAAGATCTAAGAAGATGACAAAATCTCCCATGCACATGAATTGGAAGGATAAACATTGTACAAATTGCCATATTACCAAAAGTAATCTACAGATTCAATGCAATCCCCATCAAAATTCCAACCCAGTTCTTCATAGAGTTAGAAAGAGCAATTTGCAAATTCATCTAGAATAACTAATCCCTAGAATATAAAAATCCATCCTCAACAACAAGAAAACATCTGTGGAAATCACTATTCCTGACCTCAAGCTGTATTACAAGGCAATTTTCTTAAAAACTGCATGGTACCAGTACAGAGATAGGCAGATTGATCAATGAAACAGAATAGAAGATCCAGAATAGAACCCTCAAACATATGGTCACTTGATTTTTGACAAAGGAGCTGAAAACATTCAATGTAAAAAGGACAGCCTTTTCAACGAATGGTGTTGGTTCCACTGGCACTCAGCATGCAGAAGAATGAAAATAGACCCTTTCTTATCTCCTAGTACGAAGCTGAAGTGCAAGTGGATCAAAGATCTCTACATTTAACCAGGTAAACTGAAACTATTAGAAGAGGAATTAGGGAAAACCTTACAACACATAGGCACAAGAAAAAATTTCCTGAACAGAACATCAGTGGCTTGTGCTCTAAACCAAGGATCAAAAAGTGGAACTTAATGAGATTGCAAACTTTCTATTAGGCTAAGGAAACTGTCAAAAAAACAAAATGGCAGCCAACATATTGGGAAAAGATCTTTACCAACCCCACATCTGATAGAGGTCTAATATCCAATATATACAAAGAATTCAAAAAGTTAGACTCTAGAGAATCAAACAATCCTATTAAAAATTGGGGTACAGAACTAAACAAGGAATTCTCAATTGAGGAATATCAAATGACTGAGAAGCACCTAAGAAAATGCTTCATATACCTAGTCATCAGAGAAATGCAAATCAAAACAACCCTGAGATTCCACCTCACACCAGTCAGAATGGGTAAGATCAAAAACTCATGAGAGCAGATCATGCGATGATTCAGAGAATGAGGAACACTTCTCCACTGTTTGTGGGGTTGTAGGCTGGTACAACAAATTTAAAATTATTCTGGTGTTTCCTCAGAAAATTCTACATTATCCTTTCTGAAGATCCAGTTATTTCATTTATGGACATATACCCCAAAAATGCGCCAACATATAATAAGGACAGATGTTCCACCATGTTCATAGCAGCCTTATTTATAATAGTCAGAAGCTGGAAAGAACCCAGATGCCCTTCAGTAGATGAACAGCTTCAAAAAGTGCAGTATATTTACACAATGGAGTACTACTCAGCTATTAGAAACAATATCTTTATGAAATTCCTAGGACAATGAATGTATCTAGACAATATCATCCTGATTGAGGTAACCCAATCATAAAAGACATAATATGCAGTCACTGATAGTTTGATACTAGCTCCAAAAATCTCTGAATACCCAAGAAAAAAGTCGCAGATCATATAAAGCTCAAAAACAGAAAGTTCAAAAAGTGGAAGCCTCAGTTTGTAGGGAAAACAACAACAGCAACAACAACAAGTTTATAGAACCCACTCAGAGTGGGTTATACCTAGACCTTAAATCATTAATAACTCAACAGCTAAGAAGATAGCCTTGTAGCAATCATTGGTATCTAAAAATCGTTAAGTTTAATCTATACACTCCAAGAAAACTGTGACTATTTCCATGTTACATTTTGTTTTACATGTACTTTATGCTTATGATAACTAGTAAGATTTCAATACCTACTATCAAACTTTAAAATGTACTGACAAAAATATGTTCATATAGTTTCATGCCAAAATGCTTTTAAAAATCTGTACATGTATCTCTCTATTTTTTAAAAGAAAGTTGCAAGAAAATAATTAAGCAATGGAATATTGATTATATGGTAGAAATAAACTCATCCTGTATAAGGTAACATAAATATATATTTATATATTTGACTTATATGTTGATAATAGATATTAAGTCATTGATATAAATACTAAAGGCCATTAAACATATAGAATTTTATATATAGGTTAGGTTAGAGAGTAGGGTGTAGATACAAATCTGTCTAGGATGGGGAAGCAGAATAACTAGTTATAAATTGCTGAGGCAGGCCCTTTTGCTAGTAGAATTGAATAATACAGATGCAATAGTGTAATTTAAGGACCATGGGGAAAGCTAATACAGTAGAGGTTTCTTAAAATATATATGTATGTGTAGGGAATCTAAATTAAATCACAAATAACAGGGAAGGCAGAACTCTATTTGAACATTTCTTGTCACCAAATAAAGGTAACAGAACTGAGAATGGGATACCATAATTATTGGCCAAAATGTCTCATGAAAACATCACACAAAGTATGTTGCTCCTAAGGCTTCTGCTTGGTTTAACAAGGCCAAGTTCCTCTTGCTGAATACCTCACACACACACACACACACACACACACACACACACACACCACCTTAACAAATAAAAGTTGTGGTAAGTACCTAGAACTTTCATCCCTATGGGTCAGTGTTCTTATAACCAGAAGACACTGTACATACACTCAAAGAAGAACTAAATAAGAAAGATAAGCATCAACCTTGTGTCCTAGTGTGACAAATATTGTAATGCTAACCAGCCACTACCTGATTAGAGTAGGCCTAAATTCATGTGATGAAACCCTGTTGTGGAATTGGTCTAATTTTTGCATTAGGGTAACTGGGACCCATAAATTGTAGAGGAATCTACACAGAAGACCTGGAATATCCTTGTCCCTACTTGGTTCTGATTGGTAAATAAAGTTGATGAGGGCCAATGTCCTGACAGCGAGACAGAGGTAGAACTTTAGAATTCCTGGGCCACAGACTGAGGAAGGTGCAGGAAGAGAGAGCTGCCAGGCCAAGAAAAGAGCAGAGACCAGTCTTGAGTGGTACAGAATCATGCAAGAGTAAGGTAAGGGATTGTGGTTCAGGAGGGCTACAGGTCTAGGTCCTAGGAAAAAAAGATGAAATATAGATTTTAGTAAGTCATAACTCAGGAATACTGGAGGGGAGTTTATTATCTGTGTGCAGTTTAAGAAGTGGCCCAGCCATTGGGTTGTTTAAGCCTTATTAAAATATAAGGCTGCATGTGTGTGTCTTTCATTTTGGAACTCAGAACATTGGCACAGGTAACAGGGAACTTAGAGAAGAGATTGACAACTACAACAGAAGACATATGTGAAACTTCGTTGATGGCCAAAAACCTGCTACTAGATAGCCCAAGGCACTGGGAAAAATTAAATATTGCATTTTTTCTAAAGGGATATATCAGTAAAGTTATTTCTATTTCTATGTATATTCTAAATACTTCTGAGTAAAACATATGGCATATGGCTATATTCATAGATGAGAGTCTTGGTCAACCATCACTGAGATGCTTCTTCTTTAAGCATATAAGAATAAACATAGTTTGATAATATACCGAGAGTTTGAGTCCTTGGCAAAATCAGTCCTAAAGAGAATTTCCCCCATCAATCACAACTCTTCAGGGTTCAATGAATTCTGTGGAAGAAAAGGCAGGGCCAGTCTGAGTCAGAGGGTTTCAGGACACTAAGGGAACAAGTCCTTCTAAAATCTGAAGAACTGACACCCAAATAAACTCTCAGAGACTTAGGCAGCATGCACAGGTGCTACACGTGTCTATACCTGATATGAATAGAGAACTAATAGGAAAGTGGACACATGCCCCAATCCCTACCCTGGAAACAATGCCAAATTGAAAACCACTTGAAAATAAAATTTTAATTTTCTTTAAGATAATCTGGTCACAACAAACCTTTGGACTAAACAAAGGGACCCCAGTGGACAAGTCAGAAAAAAGACTGAAGGAGCTGAAGGGGTTCACAATCCCTGTCGTTTGCATCTGTAGTTTTTTGTTTATTTGTTTGTTTGTTTGTTTGTTTTTTGCCTTCCCTTGGCAGTGTTCCTTATCATTGTTTTATTTTGTCCTATTTTATTTTTTGTTTGACTTTAATATGTTTTATGTTATAATTATTTCTTAGAAGCCTTTTTGTTTGATTTTTAAATTTTATTGGTTCTTTGTGAATGTTACGTGATGCACACCACTCTCACTCATCTCCCCATCCCCTAGTATATGTTCTGCATCCTAGCAACCTCCGACACAAAGAAAAAAAATCTCATGTGGAAGTTGTAGTGTGGTACAGTGTTTCCCATAGTATACCCTTTTCTCTCTGTAGCACTGGAAGTGCTAGTTAGGACAGGACTGGGGAGCATTCTCAGGTGGCATGTGTGGGGGGGTAGAGGGGGAGAGTTTGTAGGCTGACTAGATTAGATAATCAAGATAATCTGGTCACAACAAACCTTTGGACTAAACAAAGGGACCCCAGTGGACAAGTCAGAAAAAAAGACTGAAGGAGCTGAAGCCTTTTTGTCTACACTTCTTTGCTTGCAAGTATTTATTGTAAAGAGACATTAGTCTGATTAGATACTTCCACTTTCTAGGATCTGGCTTACTCAACCACAACTCATACAAGTAGGGTCAGCTTTACTTTATTGACCAGTAAAGGTACAGTGTCCTGTCTTCCAAATGTTGCAGCCAGTGAGGGAGAAGAGCAGTTCTCCCAGGCTCACGGCCCTGGAGCCAGCCCTCCATCCGGAAATATGTGTCAAGGATAAGGTAGAGGTTGGGGTTAGCAGAAAGAATTGTCTTCCTCTTTCATGCCAGTGCATAGCTGACAAGTTTGGGGCCTGCCTCCTAAGATCCTACTCTTTGGGTCAACTCACCTGTAATCCTACAACCTGGGCCAGCTCTTCTGTTTTTTTTTTTTTTTTTTTTTTTTTTTTTGTGATGTGAGGGTCCTGGTCTCCAGAATACTGTCAAGGGTAAATGGAAACCATCAGTTCTCATGCTCTCATGCCTTCAGGGTCAGCTTTTCCACAATGCCCCGACATGTCTCTCAGTGGCAGCCCAGGGAAGAACCTCACCAAGGACCTAGGTGGCATCACCAGATACACACAACCAGGCTGTTTCTCACTGCCAAAGTTTACAGTTCAGCCTTTCTTCAGTGTATACTCTTTTGCTTCTCTTTCTTTTCCATTTCTCTATAACTTAACTCTGGGTACCTAGGTTTATCTGTGAAATGGTGTTAGGAGTATTAAGCTCTGCCTTCATAATGTGGCAATGGTTAGGTGTCATCTCAGGCATAATCAAACTTTCTGGGCCTATGTTGCATGTGGTTGGTGATTGTCTCAAGATAGCTCCTGGCTGGATGGAGTTATCTCAGGGTAGCTGCCTGTCTGAGTCTCGTTGAGCTGGACTCCTGATCATCTGGAGCCATATTCACTACCACCCACCACCTCCCCAGACAGCTGCCAGATGGAGATTTTTTTTTCTTGAGCTTGTTATAGCCTTTGCTGTTGACTGTTTATTTTCTAATGAGTAACAGAAAGTGGGTGAATCCCAATGGGGAAGAACAGGAAGAAGTAGAGAAAGAGGAGCTATAATCAGAATATATTGTATGAAAAAATCTATTTTCAACAGCATTCTTAGTTTCCTCTGTTATGTGTTCTCTTGTATTTGCATTTCAATACTTCTTTCCTTGTGGTGCTGAAGATCAGTCTAATGTCCTACATATACTAAACAAGCATTTTACCACGGAGTACTTATGCCAACTTTACATTTATGTCATAATTTTAATTACTGTAATTTTACTTAAATTTTCATTGTAATAAATTATATGGTTGATAACACTTAAAGCTCAACAAAAAAGAATATATTTTAATTAAATAGAACTGTATCACATCCCCCTTTCCTTCCTACAGCCCCTCCCAGTTTCTCTCCTATCCCCTCAAATTAATAGCCTCTTTTCCTATATTATTGTTACATATATACATATGTGTATGTATATGTACCCACAAATACTTAATTACAACCTTAATAAATGTATTCGAAAAAAATAAATTAATTGATTAATTAAAAAAATAAAAAAGCTCTCTCCTCTAATCTACTTCTTAAAAGGTAACTATAGCTTGTTTGGAAACATTTTTTTGGTAACAATTATATTTAAGTGCTCTCCTGTTTCTGTTTTGTCTTTTTTTGGTCCTATTTCATAGAATGTACTTTGTTATGCTAGACGTGTATTTTGAAAAATGTTGCAGATTGTGAACATATGCATAATTTTTCTTCACAAATTTTCTTTTAAAAAATTTCTCATTGATAATAGGTAGATATATATTTATTTCATAAATCATTTGTTTATGTAAAATTGAGTTCAAGTCCGTGATAGCATCATTCTTATAACAAATAAATTTATGTGGAATTTCAATTATTATTTTCATAAGGATGCATTCCTACTGATGTTTACCAATATATTTTGCCCCTGAAAAACTATTTCATCTATTATTTTTTTCTAGTTCATGGTTATAATAACAGCTCAAAAAGGAATTCCTTTCATGAACCAAGGTTAGTTTTCTGAAAACATTTGTTAAGTGGGATCTTTTAAAATCACTACTTCCATACAAGTCAGTGTCCTTCAATTATTTTTTTTATCAATCCTGTGAAATCGCAATAACCTAAAAATGTAGCATTTTATAAATATCTTATATGTTGATTGAGGAAAAATACCAGTGTTGATGCAGTCTCAATATATTCCTTGAATTTTCAGAACTTTGGTGGCTGCCACATTTTTCTAAAATATTTACTTAACTATTTTAATTTTATCCATTTTGACAGGAGTACTAAGATTATTTAGTCTTAATGACATCAAATTAATTAAATTGATCAACAATTTTAATATTTCTGATTTAATTAACTCTATTGAGATTACAAAAGGAAAACCTACAGTTTTAGTAAATTTTTTTCAAAATATGTGTTTATCAAAAAACTTTCAAACACATAAAAAAACCCTTTGTAATATGTTATAAAAGTAACAAACAATAATCCATTAAAATTGCAAAGAATAGAATGTCAAGTTGGCTTAGAAGATAATAGGCATGATTGCTATGGCCACTTTTCACAAAGTATAAATATCAAACTTATTTCTGCAAGCTATCCTCTGATATCTACATGTGCACTGTGACATACAGAACATATATCCATGTAAATGGGCACATACACATACATACACAATGAATAAATACATATAGCACAATTTTGCAAAAGATGTAAATATAAAAGATATGAATATTCCAAGAATATTTACAAATAACAAATAACTAACTAGCATGTCTTAGTTACAGCTTTATTGCTGTGAAGAGATGCCATGACCATGGCCACTTTGTAAGGAAAACGTGTAATTGGGTCTGCATTACAGTTTATGACGTCTAGTTCAAAAATATTATGGTAAGAAGCATGGCAGCACACAAGCAGACATGATTCTGGAGAAGGAAATGAGGGTTCTTTATCTGAATTAGCAGGCAGCACAGGAAAAAGTGATACTGGACTGTTTACCACATTGTTTAAAAGTTCAAATTTTAAAGCTCTTCTGAGACTTATGCCAATTTCTAATGTGCAACCCCCTATAAAATCAAAACCAGAAAGTGTGCCAGACTACTTTCAATATCCACTGGCAAAACGTATTTATTACTATTCTAAAAGTAAGGAAAGGGAGTGTAAAAAAAAAATACTGAAACAAAACAAGACTGAAAATCATCTGGCCAACTCCATACTGCCTCTCCATGTTTTTGGACATGCAAACCTCCAACTCCATTGAGCTTTTTTGACTGAAATACTCATCTCTCTTTTGAGCTAATTTAATTCCTTGTTAACATCTCTCCTTGGTAGATATTTCAAAACACAGCCATGTCTACCATATTTGGATCTCCAAATAAATTCAGATTTCACCTTTCCCATTTTACACAGTGGCTTCTTATCAGGTACATACCTGACACGCTCCGGGCTTCAGCAACTTTAGTTCTAGACGGAGATTCCACAGCCCCTTTATTGAGTCCTTGACTCTAAAGCCAGAGCCACATAGCTGAATTTCTGAAGTTCCTGTGAATTCTGGGGATGGAATATGCCCCTTCATTCAAATACATTTCCACAGGCTTCTGTTCCCAATGGTTACCTTCACTGCTTATTTTCTTAGAACTAGAACTATAATTTAGGTTAGGTTGGAACTCAAATATCTTCCTGCCTTTGCCTCCATCTTAAATATTGAATTAAAGACATGAAACAACATGCTTTGAACTTTTTTTCCCACAAGTTAGAATCATATCTGAGTGGGATGTTTTTATGAAGTCACAACTCTCTTTATTTCATTTAAGGAATGTTCTATTTTGTTATAGATCTGCATAAGCATAGTGACTAATAACCAAGTAACACAATCTGTACTAGGTTTTCTGGAAATCTACTCTGCCAAAGCTGTTAATTCATAATTTTTCACCTTAGTGCCAGGAAGGTGTTTTTTTTTTTTCTTTATGTTTTGTTTGTTTTTTGTTTGTTTGTTTTCTTGCTTGCTTTTTGTTTGTTGGATGGTTTTTTATTTTAACTTGGATAAGGGCAATATTTTTCATCAAAATATACAAGAAAGGTCTTTCTACTGTACACTAATATTCTTCTCCAAAAACTCTTGAGCTGGACCTCACAGTTTAAATCACCATCAGTACCATGGTAAATATTTTAAAATAAGGCAAATGTCTATGGATTTTAAAATAAATTTACAATTCTAAATATGTAAAAGACCTGATGTTTACAGAATGATTTTAAAGTCTTTGTTTTTATTTACAAATGCAATATTTGCTTTTACCTTCTTAGGGAAGATGTATGTTTTTCATATAATACATTTTAATGCAGATTTATTCTTCCATAACTCTTCCCAGGTCTTCCCCACAAATCAAATTCACACCCATAATTAGTCTTAGAAAACAAAGAAGGCCCCCATGACAAAGAGCAAAGTTTCTTATGGTAATCAGGGGTAAAACAGATGTCAGTCCTTTGTTCATCCTAGCTTGTTACTTAGCACACTAAGCAAAGTTGTTGTACTTTGGACACATTTAACTAAACTAAACTAGACTAAACTAAAATAAAATAATAAAATCAATTTAGGACAGTCTGTAAGGAGAAGACAGGCAAGTATGTAGCCCCATGCCATCCAAAGATGCATAACACAAGCAGCCATAAACACCTGTTTGCTAACTTACCACATGTGAGTGAAGGATGTCAGCTAGAGTCCTACCAGATGCATAGCCAGCTTGCAGCTGAAACCACCACAATGTGTAACTATGTATGTGATCATCAGATGGGAGAGAAAGAAAAGTGGAGGATCTTGAGCATTTCAATGAAAGATGAAACTGGAGACTTTATGATGGAGAGGTGTAGCCTCTTTTGAGAGGCCAGCCCTGAAACCTCATGCCAAGGATAATTTTATCTTTTATAAAGTAAAATCCTTTTTGGAAAATGACAGAAGAAAACAAAGGACATCCATTTGTTGTCCCATTGCAAGTTGTAATATATGTGACAAAAAACTTTCCATATTCATGTTTTATTGCTGTAGTTGATCAATACCTTTACATTTACCAGGGATATAAAATAGTATGGTATTATCCTAGAGCTCTTACTGTTCAGCATTTCTTCTTGTCTGGAAATATCTTAACTTTCTATATATTATGCAGAATGTTGCATCAATACACTATACCAATGAATTATTAATCACTAAAAATGATTAAGAAATTTTAAGTAAGCCTCTGTGTTGTAGTTTGAATAGAAATGGCCCCCACCAGACTTATGGGTTCAAATTCTTGGTCCATAGGAAATGGCATGTTTAGGGAATGCAGCTTTGCTGGAGATAGTGTGGTTTTGTTCAAGAAAGTGGATCACTTTGGGTGCAGGCTTTGAGTTCTCATATGTTTAATCTACTCCTATGTGACAGTCTCCTGCTACTTGTAGCAGATCAAGATGTAGCACTCTCAACTCTGTAAACCACCATCTCTGCCTATATCCCACCATGCTTTCCACCATGACAGTAATAGATTATTGTCTGAATTTACTGTCAGATACCTCTGAAAGTGTAAGCTGCCTCAATCAAACAATTTTCTTTAGAAGAATGATGTCTTTTCACAGTAATAGATACACAAACTAAGAAAGTCAATAAGATGCATGTAGAATAGCATAAACATTGTTATGTCAAAAATTATTAGGTCTGAAAAAATAAAATAAAATGGATGATCTTATGTATAGTTAAATATTTGATAATTCAATAACTTGGACTTGGTTGAATATATAATTTGAAATTTAAAATGTTGCAGCTAAATATTTCTATGTTGAATCCTGAGAGTTTTCGTGTATTTTTATGTTTCCCATTTTCAAAAAGGTCTTCCCATACTTTACCCTAATTTCAAAACACTCCTGAATATTTTACAGAACTGTGGGAAACAATGGATGAACTGTACCTACAAAAATAAAGAGAAAGCCATAGCATGTTTCACTTTTTAACACTAAACAGAAACCACATTGAGTATACTGTTCTAAATGTTGGAAACTGCATATTTCCCAAGTGAAAAAATAATTCCCTCCCACTACAGGAGATGTCATTATTTATATAATGTTTTTCACAGACTCCAACCAAATGGGCTCTACATTATGCCTATGTGGCAAAGCAATGTTCCTGCATTTTATGTCATAGGATAGAGTATTATTGCTGAGAAATAATGCCACAAAATTTATGGTGACCCATATTCGATGAATCACACTGTAGATACCCAGAGTGCTAGCCAAAGTTATTATATTATATATATTCAAAACTCTGTACTGAAGAATAAGAGATATATTTATTCTATGTATACCTGGAAATTACATAAAATTTAGACATTTTCATAGAATATCAGATCTTCATTATATCCAGGCTGTTGGATATTATTTTGTTTTCTTCACAGTGTCCTTAGCCTTATGGAATCTGTGTAGTTTCATGAGGTCTCATTTATCGATGTTTGATCTTAGAGCATAAGCCACTGGTGTCCTGTTCAGGAAAATTTCCCCTGTGCCTATGTGCTCTAAAATTTTCACCACTTTCTCTACTAATAGTTTCAGTGTACCTGGTTTTTGAGCTTTGTACAAGTAGATAAGAATGGATCTATTTTTCTAGTTTTGTAAATATTTTTTTGTTTTGTTTTGTTTTGTTTATTTGTTGGACTTCATACAGTCTGTGAGTTGTTTCTGGGGGAGTGCAAGCCTCTGGGGTTAGCATCCCACTATCAGTGACTGCATATTATGTCTGTTCTTATGTTACATTTTGTTTTACATGTACTTTAGCTCACTGTAACTATTAAGTTTTCAAGACATACTATCAAACCTTGAAAAAAATCAAGTACTGACTAAAAAATATATTCATATAGTTTTATGTAAAAATTATGTTAAAATGTGAAAAAAAGTACTGACAAAAATGTATAATTTTAAGCAAAAAATGTTTAAAATCTTTACACTTATCTTTGTTTTGTAAAATAAAGTTGTTTAAAAAATAAATAAATAAAAAATAAAACAGCAAAAAAAAAATGGATCTATTTTTATTCTTGTGCATGCTGACTGCCAGGGGAGCCAACACCATATTTTGAAGAGGCTATGCTTTTTCCATTGAATGTGTTTAGCTCCTTTGTCAAAGATCAAGTGACCATATATGTGAAGGTTCATTTCTGGATCTTCTATTCTGTTCCATTGATCTACCTACCTTTCTCTCTACCGATGCCATGCGTTTTTAACACCACTGCTTTGAGATCAGGGATAGTGATTCCCACAGAAATGTTCTTGTTTTTGAGAATAGATTTCACTATTTTATGTTTTTGTTATTCCAGATAAATTTGCAAATTACTCTGTCCAACCCTATGAAGAATTGAGTTGGAATTTTGATGGGGATGCATTGAATCCATAAATTGGTTTTGCTATGATGTCCATTTTTCCAATGATGATCTTTCCAATCCATGCACGTGGGAGATTTTTCCATCTTCTGAGATCTTCTTCCATCTTCAGAGATTTCAAGTTCTTGTCATACAGATCTTTTACTTTTTTTAGTTAGGGTCACACCAAGCTATTTCATACTGTTTGAGACTCTTTTAAAGGGTATCAATTTCTTAATTACTTTCTCCGCATGTTTATTCATTGAGTAGAAGAAGGCTTCTGATTTGTTTGAGTTAATTTTTTATCCCGCCAATTTTCTCAAGTTGTTTTTCAGCTTTATAAGTTCTTTGGTGGAATTTTTGGGGTCACTTAATTATACTATCATGTCATAGGCAAATAGTGATATTCAGAAGTCTTCCTTTCTGATTTATATCTCTTTGACTTTCTTTGTTTTTTTTCTTTAATTGCTCATTCCAGGACTTCCAGTACTATATTGAATAAGTTGGGGGTGAGTGGGCAGCCTTGTCTAGTTCCTGATTTTAGTAGTGTGATTGCTCCACGATTCTCATCATTGAATTTGATGTTGGCTACTGGTTTTCTATATATTGCTTTTACTATGTTTAGTTATGGGCCTTGGATTTCTTCTCTTTCCAAGAATTTTAATATGATGTGTTGTTGAATTTTGTCAAAACCTTTCAACATCTAGTGAGATGATCATGTGATTTTTTTTTTTCTTTGAGTGTGTTTATATGGTGGATTTCCTTGATTGTTTTCTGGAAATTGGCCCATCCCTGCATGTCTGGGATGAAGCCTTCTTGATCATGTTAAATGATCATTTTGATGTGTTTTTGGTTTCCATCTCCATCATCATCATGAAGTATCATCTTACCTCTAAATTTTGTTTCTCTGGAGTGTTGGGAAATCCACTATTTGTTGTGGTGGGAGACCCAGGTTCTGATGTCAGATTGTCTTGGCTTTCCTTGCTTGTGTTCTTGTGCTTTCCTCTTGCCACTTTCTTGTCAGAGATTGATGGTGATTTTTTTGTTTCTGACTGGTGCTTGTCTCTCCTGTGGGTCTGAAGGTGTGTGGGTCCAGGAGGGAAATTGCTCATGGATATTCAGCTCTTTGTGGGTAAGCAGTAAGTTCAGATGGCAGTGACTCAATTCTGTCTTCTTGGGCTCAGGTGTGAGAGCTCTTGCAGGACTGTTCTGCAAGCTCAGCCCTCTGCCCGCAGGTCCTGAGTCTTAATGGCAGAGACCCTGCTCTTTTTGTAGGCCAAAAAGAACCCTTTCCAGAGAGCACCACACTCCCTGCACTCTGAGAACTCCTTGTGTTACTTTGCTGGACCCTGGTCAGGCCTATGTTTCAGGCTTACACTTGGTCCAGGTGGAAAAGTGCCTGTGCAGCTGATCTGGGCACTCAGCCTTCTCCAGGCAGATCAAAAGTCCTGATGCCAGAGACCTGGCCCTTACTGTGGGCCAGAAAGGACCCTTTTTTAGAGATCACCACATGCTCTGCATTTAGGACTTCTGGTGTGACATCCCCCGGCGTATCTCCTAGTCTTAGTGCTAATCAAGGTTTAAAAGGACCTGTGCAGCTGATCTGTGAGCTCAGGCTTCCCAGGGCAGATCATGTTTATATTTATTTTAATATTATTTTTAACTTAATCACTTTTCACATCTCAGTGCCTTCTTCCAATCACCACTTCCAAAAACCCAAGCCCTCATCCCTTTCTACTCTGAGCTCATGGTTTCCCTCTGGGTAACACGCTACTCTGGATCTTCAAGTGTCTGTGATGCCAGGTGCATCTGAAAGAGTTAAAATTTTAAATTGGCCCCACTGACCCTGCCTTGAGTACAATTATGTCTCAAGGCTAAGAACAAAATAACATGTTCAAAGAAATGGCTCAACCCCAGACCATCTAGACTCGATAATGTCTGGCTCTGAAGTCCTGAGAAAAACAAGTACAAGGTCAATGTACCCCAAAATAGAGTGGCCTAGAGTTGAATCTTGTAATAATAAGTAGAGCGTGCCAATTTGAATAAACCAATGAAATTGATATGTACCTGTTGCTAACTGCTTATGTAATTTTCTCTATAAATACTTCTCCCATTTGAGTTTGGGGTCAACTCCTCTATCTTCTGTGTGAGACATGTGTCTTCCCCCAGAGTTCTGGCCTAAATAAACCTCTTGCCTGATTGCAGAAAGATAGGTTCTTCCTGAGTTCTTGGGTTCAAATTCTCCTGGTACCTGAGTGAGGAGCTTCCTCAATTCAGGGGTCTTTCACAACCTTTCCCACTGAGGGAAGACAAGGCAACACTGGTAGAAAAACATATTCTACATACAGGCAACAGCTTTTGGGATAGTTTCTGCTCAAGTTATTTGGGGGGAGGGATCCACATAAAGACAACAAAGCACCTCTGTTACAAATACGCATGGAGACTTAGGTCCAGTCCATGTACATTCTTTAGTTGGTGGTTCAGTTTCTCAGAGTCCCAAGGGTTCAGACTACTTGACCCTGTTTGATTTTCTGTGGAGATCCTGTTTACTTCATGGACTGCAGTCTTTTCTCCTATTCTTCCATAAGAGTCCTGAAGAACTATCCACTGATTTGCTACGGGTATCTGCATTTGTCTGAATCATCTGCTGGTAGAAGCTTTCATAGTACAACCATGCTAGGTTCATGTTTACAAGCATAGTAGAGTATTCTAAATAGTGTCAATGATTGGTACATGCCCATGAATCATCTCAAGATTTCATGACATTTTTTAGTCAGAAATTTCTTAAATTTAACATTTTTGATTCATTTATCAATTTCTTCTGTTGTGTCTACTACACCTGAGATCCTCCCTTCCATCTCCTTTATTCTGTTGGAGATGCTTGCATTTGTTGTTGCTATTTCTTTTCTAAAATTTCTATGTCAGGAATTTCTTAGTTCATTCTTCTGTTCTCATTTCCAGACCTTACAGTTTTATTTAGCGCCTTTACCTGTTTAATTTTATTTTCTTGCATATCATTAAAGGATTTCATTTTTAAAGACCACTGCTTATTTAGTTGTATATTCCTGTATTTCTTTAATAGCCTCATTCATTTCCTCTTTAAGGGATGCTGTATTAGTTAGTGTTTCATTGCTGTGAATAGACACCATGACCAATGTAAGTTTTATAAAAGACAACATTTAATTGGGCAAGCTTACAGGTTCAGAGGTTTAGTCCATTATCAACAAGGCAGGAGCATGGTAGCATATAGGCAGGAATGGTGCAGGAGGAGCTGATAGTTCTACATCTTTATCCAAAGCTAGCCAGGAACAGACTAAGCATCCCCAGGCAGATAGTAGGTGTGTTTCCAAGCAAACCCCCAGAGTGACACACTTCTCCAGCAAGGCCACACCTTCTAATAGTGACACTCCCTGGGCTAAGCATATGCAAACACTCACATTCAACTCTCTGGCCCCCATAGGCTTGTTAAAACACATTAGTCTATGGGGGCCATACCTATACATAGCATAATAAAAAGTATGTTTAGTCTAACATCCAAAGTCCCCATAGTCTGTAGCAGTATCAACAATATTAAAAGTCCAAAGTTCAAAGTCTCTTCTGAGATCCATCCAATCACTTAACTATAATCCTTGAATTAAGTCAGGGAACCAGCTTGGCAAACTCCAAACTCTGCCATCTCCATGCCTGATGTCAAAGCAGTCTTCAGATTTTCAACTCCTTTCTCATCTTTGTTGACAGTAAAACAAAGACCTTTCTCATGGGATGGTACTACTCCCTGTTAGCTGCTTTCCTTGGTAAGTATCCTGTCACTCTGGTATCTTTAACATCTTTGGGTCTCCAAGGCAGCTTCAATGTTACAGCTTCTCATTTCAATGCCTGGGATCTGCATATGATCTTTAGGGCTTCTCCAAGGGCTGGCTTCACTTCTCCCACTCTGCCCTCTGTAGCACTTTAAGCTCAGGTTGATTCACTACACTTTTTCTGTTATTCTTGGTGATCATCCCATGGTACTGGAATCAATAATATACTGGGGTTTTCCATGGCAACCAGGCTTCACCAATAGCCTCTCATAGGCTCCCTTCATGGTGCCAAGCCTCAAATTCTTTGCATGAACCCTTCAATCCTGGATTGTCAACTACAACTGAGGCTGCACTTTCATCAATGGCCTTCCATGGCCTGTCACAATCCCAAGCCTCAGCTTTTCTTCATGACACCTTCATACCTTCAAAACCAGTACCACCTGGGTGATTCTTGCACATAATAAGTATAGCTGCAGCATGAGGTACAAACTTGGCTATCTTTGGAACAGTTTTTTGTCCTCTCAGAAAACACTTCCCAAAAGATTTCACCTCGGTGATGCTGGTCTCTTCTTAATCACCACTAATTTCTTAGCTCCAGCTAACCAGCATCAATTGTCCCAGTAGTCTCCTTCTCATCTTAAATATAAGGCCAGAGCCACATGCTTGCAGGATCTGGAATATGCCCCCTTTGTTCTATTACATTATTACTAGATTCCTATTTTCTAACTCCTTCACTACCTATGCTTGGCTATTATGGATCTTTCTCTGTATATTGACCTTGAATTTAAAGATCTATATGCCAGTCTCCTGGGATTAAAAGTATGTACCACCACACCTGGATTTAAACTTTTCTTCACCTAGAACTTTCTCTGTTCTAGGCTAGCCTTGAATTTAGACATCTGCTTCTCTTTGACTCCTGGGATTAAAGATTTGTACTAAATTGCCTGGAGCTAATTTAGCTCTGTGGGGTCTTGCCCCAAAGTCCTTACTTCTTTAATTTAATATAAAATTCTTAAACCCAGGATTTAGCTCCATTTCTCTTTCTGGTGTCCTTTTAATACTTGAACCATATATTTTGTATCTTTCCTTTCTCAATTTGCTCCTTTTCATTAAAATGCTCTTCATAAGGGTGAGCTTTAGTAACCACACAACAGAATTTACACCAGGCTGCTGTGAGACTTCCTTTTTCAAAATGATTAATCTATATCTTTACATCTTAAATTCAGGCAGACTCTTTGGACAAGGGCAAAAAGCAGCCATGTTCTTCACCAAAATATTACAAAAACTGACTCTGTGCCACATACTGAAATTCTCCACTGAAACTGCTTGATCCAAGTGAGCACATTTCAAATCACTCTCAGTAACAAAGTTTTCCATATACTTACTAGAATAGCCCATTGGGTTCAATTTAACACCTTCCACCATTTTCCAAATCCAAAATCCACATTCTTCCAAACAAAAGCATGGTCAGGCCTATCACAGCAATACCCCAGTCCCTGGTACCAACTTCTGTCTTATTAGTTAGGGTTTTATTGCTGTGAATACCATGACCAATGCAAGTTTTATAAAGGACAAGATTTAGTTGGGGCAGGCTTACAGGTTCAGTTCAGTATCATCAAGGCAGGAGCGTGCCAGGCAGGCATGGTGCAGGAGGAGCTTCAAAAGGAAGCCAGGAACAGACTAAGCATCCTCAGGCAGCTAGTAGGAGTGTCTCCAAGCCCACCCCCAGAGTGACACACTTCTCCAGCAAGGCCACACCTTCTAATAGTGACACTCCCTGGGCCAAGCATATGCAAACTATCACAAGACTCTATTGTCTTTATAAGATTAGGTTTAAGGTCATTTACTTCTGTTTCAGTTATATTAGGATATTTAGAGCTTGCTATTGTAGGGTAGCTGTGGTCTGAAGGTGTCAAGTTGCCTATGGTCTTGTTCATTGTGTTCTTTCCATGGCCTTTAGTCATCTGGATGGTTTGGAGCCTGGATGTTCCTGCTGTAGTAAATACTGAGAGGGGTGCTGCAGCAGGCCTCTAAGGGGTATCGTTGGCCTGTATAGTTATGTATATGCAGGTCTCTATGATTCATGATCCTCAGATATCAATAGTTTAAGAGTCACAGTTCTCCTGAATGTAGGAAGTCACCCTGGGACAGTAGGCTGCCCAGGATTACTTGGCTTTGCCCAGAGAACTCAGCTAGCAGAAAAATGAAGCTCTCCTCTATAGTTTAGGAGTTTCAGGTCTGATGTTGTTGATCTAACTTTTCTTTCCTGATATCAGAATGTGCATATACTCCCAACTATCTCATTTTTTGCTTTAATGAACAGGATCAATAACCATTGATAGAATATCATCTATTAGCCTGATATGACTACAAACAAATGTTTATTTAATGAGATGTCCATAGATGCAATTCTGATTTTAATTTAAAATGTTTTAGAAAATTATTAATGCTGCCATTGAAATTTAGCTTTCCAGAGAACTCTTAGAAAGTTTTCTTTTTACACATTTATTATAACAAATTTTGTAATTAATGTTTATATTTTTGGTGTTGCATATATATATATATATATATATATATGTTCTGGTTCTATCCAGCATTGCCTTTCATTAACATCTTTTCTGCTTTTCACACCTGTTAGCTTTTTATCTACCCATGATTCTCCTATCAATAAAAATTACATTATCATTAACCCTTTGGTTTATATATATTTAATTGATTGTCTTTCCCAAGAAAACTATTATATAGAATAAAGTTTAAAAAAAAAACATTTGAATTGAAGAAAAAAAAAACACATATTAACCAAGAAACTCTTAAAAATCCTGCAGGGTAAGCCATCTCTGATACTGCTTACATTAACTAACTGATGCCTAGATCTGACCTCCTGAGATTGAAAAGCAAGTTATGTTTTTCTGAGATTTGTGTTTGCAAGAAACACTAAAAGATGGTGGAGAGGGTTAGCAAACAGAACATTTATATCAGTTGCTGCTTCAGTTTATACCCAAAAGACCATCCTGAGCAGCCTGGAAGCAGCATGCGGTAATTTAGACTCATGGTCTCTGTCTCTGTTTCTATCTGGAAAGTTAGTCTTTTCACCCTTTCCAACAGCAATTCGAACAAATCTATCCAAGGAGCTCCAGCTGTTTTTTTTCCCTTTTTGCTGAAGGCAGTAAGCTGACAGACTGCTTTTTGTTTTGTTTTGTTTTGTTTTCTCTTGACACCCAGCAAATGTTTAGGCTGGAAAACTTCCCTGAATGACAGAGTGCCAGATTCAAAAGAAACAATTCCATGAAATATGTGTCCCTGTGGAATGGGTCTGGTTTGCACATTAAGACACTATGTCACTCACCCATAAACACTAGCTCATTTTGACCTCAAAACACTCTCCATCACTTAGATGTATAGTCTTAATACTACAAAACCAAGATATGCTTTCCATATGCTTGAATTGTTCTTCTTTCTTTTTTAGTATACTTCCACTGCTTGGTGTGGACCAAGATAGGAAAAGACACACACACACACACACACACACAAAAAAAAAATTGAAACACAAATCAGTGAAGCAAAACTGTAAAATTAAGTAAGAAATCCAAAAATCTTACAGCATTTTACCTAAAGATCTCTTATCATTTTTATTTAATTGTTTAGTTTACCTTCACATTAGGTTAATATTGTGGCATGATCTGCAATACCAAACAAAAGGATTTAGAGACAGGTTTCACAATGTCTATAAATTAAGAGGCATTCCTCGATTTAAAGCCATATAATTGATGTGGTCTGTATCATTCTTGGCTTATTTCAGGTAATGAGCAACTTAACTGACCCCTTTATTCAATTTCCTAATTTTTCTTTTTTTTCCCTCAATTTGTCAGAGAGTTAGTGTACTTAGTTTTGTCCATAAGTACCCTCTCTCCCATTACTAAGCACAGACACCCACCCACGTTTATTTTTTTATCTTGATTCAAGGTCAATTTATGTTACCAAAATAATCTTGGATGTACGGAATTATACTGAGGCATGGTTGGCTTATTGTGAGTTATAATCTTAGAGAAAATTCAACCTTCCTCTCTTAAAAGCTTATAATTCTCAATAGCTCCCCATATAGATTGTATAACTTCAGACCCAACTCCTCTCTTCATGTTAAGATTTGATGTGGTTTGAGTTTGAACAGGTCTTAATATGTCTTCATAACCACTAAGTTCATATTTGTGTTTGCTCTGCTATATCCAAAATAAATTATTTCCTTGTAGCTATTGACTACCTCTTGCTCTTAATCATTTTATGTGCTCCTTTTTACAGTTACCACTGAATCTTGGGAGGCAAAGCCTGTAATATTTGGGAGACTTTTTAACACTACTGCAAAATCTCAAAAAAGTAACTTATTCCTATAATTTGGTCTTTTATTTGTTGGTTTCATGGGTTGCTATTGCTCAAATGTATGATAACTAAATTCTGATTCATTTTATGTATGTGGATAGTATAGACATATGTTATAAAGCTTTTGCAGTACTAAGAAATAATATATTTTGAAATACCTTAGTGTTAGCTTGATTACAAGTTTTCTTTTTCTGCCCTACTTTCTATTACTATAATTTACGTCTTTTAATTCTATACTTCCTGTGTAACATTTTATGCTACCATTATTTTTTCTTCTATCTCTTGAAGCCCTTTCCCATAGCATATAGTAATGTCCCTACCTCACTGTGTAGTCTGAATGAAATATATAAACCTAAAGATTTTAAAAAGTAATATCAACATATAATATTTGTTTTTCTGGATATAAGTTATGGTATTCAAAACCATTTTTTGTTCCTCTATCATTTCAGCTACAAATTTTATAATTTCATGTTTATAATAGCTGAGTAATATTTCACTGTGGGAATACACCATAAATGCATTGTTCATGCATTTGTTGATGGACATCTGATCAATTTTCTGCTTATTCTGAATAGGACATCAAAGAATGTAGGTGAGTTAATAGCCTTATAGTAGGGTGCTGTGTCACTTATAGTATATGCCCAAGAGTGATTTAGCTGAATCTTATGGAAGAAGCATTTCAACCACTTGATGAACTGCTACACTAATTTTCTTAAAACTTCCACCACTTTGTATTTACTAGCAGTGAAAAAATAAATCCCCACCATCACACCTACACTAACTTTAATGCCAGTCTTTCAACCATAGCCCTTTTTATTGAGGTACAATGAGTTCTTGAAGTACTTTTAATTTGCATTTTCCTGATGCTTAAGAATTTCTAACAATTCTCAAAATGAGATTGAATCATAATGTTAACACTATTATGTAAATGGTGTGCTAGATTACTTTTATAATTTTATTTATGATTAATTTATAATAATTGAATGTATGTGACAAAATTATAATGTGTAGAATATATGTATTTATATATACATATATGTGTATATAAATAAATATAAATATATAAACATATATACATATATATGTATATAAATGTGCTCATGGTAAAATGAGGACAATTAATATATGTAGCAGTTATTAGTTATTTGAAGTGAATCCTGGTTCTATGTTCTTCTATAGCTATGAATAAATATGTTCGTCATGAAAAATATTCAATAATTTGTGTAACACATTTTTCAGAGTACAGTGGCCATGAATGTTATTTTATTAATGTTGGAAAATATTTAAATGTATATATTTTAATTTCAAGATAAATAAAACAATAGCATTATGATTTAAGGTAAAAGATTAAGAAAAGTAGAATATGGGATTGCTTCAATATTCTCTTCATTTAGTTTGATGTTGGATACAGGTTTGCTGTATGTTGCTTTTATTATGCTTAGGTATGGGCCTTGAATTCATCATCTCTCCAAGACTTTTAACATGAAAAGGTGTTGAATTTTGTCAAATATTTTCTAAGCATCTAGTGAGGTGACTATGTGTTTGTTTTCCTTTGAGTTTGTTTATAAAGTGAATTATGTTGATGGATTTCCATATATTGAACAATCCATGCATCACTGGGATGAAGTCTACTTGATCATGATGAATGATTGTTTTGGTGTGTTCTTGGATTCTGGTTGCAAGAATAATACTGAATATTTTTGCATCAATATTCATAAGGAAAATTGGTCTGACATTTTCTTTTTTGGTGGGAATTTGTGTGGTTTAGGTATAAATGTAATTATGGATTTATAGAATAAATAAGTAGAGTCCCTTCTGTTTCTGTTTTGTGGAATAGTTTGAGGAGTACTGCTATTAGGTCTTTTATGAAGGTCTGATAGTATTCTGCATTAAACCCATCTGGTTCTGGCCTTTTTTTTTTTTTGGCTGGGAAAGTTTTAATGGCTATTTCTATTTTTGAAGAAGTCATGAACAGCATGAATGGTTTATCTAATCCTGATTTAAATCTGGTACCTGGTATCTGTCTAGAAAATTGTTCATTTCATCCAGATTACCCAGTTTTGTTGAGTTTAGGTTTTTATACTAGAATCTGGTGATTTTTTTAAAAAAAATCCTCAGTTTCTGATGTTATGCCTCTCTTTTCATTTTTGATTTTGTTAATTTGGATACTCTCCTTGTCCCCTCTTGTTAGTCTGCCTTTTATCTATCTTGTTGATTTTCTCAAAGAACCAGATCCTGATTTTTTGATGCTTTTATAGTTCTTTGTGTTTCTACTTGGTTAATTTCTGCTCTGAGTTTGATTATTTTCTGCTGTAATTTGGGTGTAATTCCTAAATTTTTTCTAGTGCTTTTATGTGAGCTGCAAAGTTTTTAGTGTATGCTCTTTAGACAAGGCTGCCTACGCTCTCCTTAACTCTTCAATATAGTACTTGAAATCCTAGCCAGAGTAATCCCATAACAAAAGGAGATCAAATGGATACAAAATGAAAGGATGAAGTAAAAATACCACCATTTGCAGATGACATGATAGTATATTTAAATTACCTCAAAAAGTCTACCAGAGAACACATAAACCTGATAACAAACTTCAGAAACTTGGCTGAATATAAAATTAACTAAAACAAATTAGTACCCTTCCTTTACTCAAAGTATAAACAGGCTGAGAGAAAAATTATAAAAAGACACCCATCACAATAGTCACAAAAAACATAAAATACCTTGCTGTGATTTTAACCAAGCAAGTTACATATATGTATGACAAGAACTTCAAGTCTCTGAAGAAAGAAATTCAAGATCTCAGGAGGTAGAAAGATCTCCCATGGTCATGTATTGGCAAGATTAATATAGTAAAAAGTGCCATCTTGCCAAAAGCAAACTACAGATTCAACACAATCTCATCAAAATTCCAACTCTGTTTTTCAAAGAGTTATAAAGAGCAATTTGCAAACTGTTTAGAATAATAAGTAATCCAAGGATTGCAAAAATTATTCTCAACCATGAAGGTTCTTCTGGGGATTCACCACCCCTGTTTATAAGTTGTATTAAAGAGCATCAGTAATAAAAATTGTATGGTATTGGTACAAAGACAGAAAAGTAGAACAATGAAATAGAATTTAAAACACATAAATGAACCCATATAACTTTATCTTTGACAAAGGTGCTAAAAAGATCCAGTGGGGGGAAAAATGAACTTTCAACAAATTGTACTTGTTCAACTGTCAGTCAGCAAGTGGAAGAATGCAAATCAAATCGTTTTATCACACTGTACAAAGCTCACGTCAAAGTGTATCAAGGACCTCCACTTAAAACCAGGAACACTCAAACTAATGGAAGATAAAATGTGGAAGAGCCAAAAATACAGGAACAGTGGGAAAATTTCCTCACAGAACACAAGTAGCTTATGCTCTAAGATCAAGAATCAACAAATGAGACCATATAAAATTGTAAAGATTCTGTAAGGCAGAGGACACTGTCAATAGGATAAAACTGCAACCAGCATATTGGAAAAAGTTCTTTGGCAACCCTAAATTTGATATAGGTCTAATATCCAATATATACAATCAGAAAACAAGCTCACTTATAATCACAGATAAAAAATTGGGAAGAGAAAAGTGCAAGAACCTAAGCAATGAGAATCAAGACAACCTGGCAACATCATAACCTAGTTCTCTCACCACAGCAAGTAGGGGATTTCCCAACACACTGGACAAAAAAGAAACAAACAACAACAGCAACAACAACAACAAAAAAACAAAAAAGGTTTAGACTTAAAGTCATACTTCTTGATCATGATGGGATCTTAGAGAAGTGAATGAATAACTCCCTTAAACAATTTCAGGAGAACACACATAAACAAATAAAATAAAATCCCTTAAAGAAGAAACACAAAAATCATTTAAAGAACGATAGGAAAACCAAACAGGTGAAGGAATTGAAAACGGAAATAGAAACAATAAAGAAATCGAAAAAGAGAGAACCCTCGAGATGGAAAACCTAAGAAAGAAATCAGGGGTCACAGATGCAAGCATCTCCAACAAACTATGAGAGATGGAAGAGAGAATCACATGGGCAGAAGACAACATAGAACATTTACACAACTGTCAGAGAAGATGCAAAAATGAAAAAGGTCCTAACCCAAAATATCCAGGATATCCAGGTCACAATAAAAAGACCAAACCTATGAATAATAGGTATAGGAGAGGACAAAGAATATCAACTAAAAGGCACAATAAATATCTTCAACAAAATCATAGAAGAAAACTTCCCTGGCATTAAGAATGAGATGACAAAGAGATAAAGGCCTGGGGAGAAGGGGTTCCAACTAGCCATGGGGCAGAGAGATCTCTGCCAAACACTCAGGAAAAGCGTGTCCCTGCCCTGCCTGATCCAGGGACCAAACACTCAGCATTTAACCCTCTATTCCAGCCAGAAGCTTTGGGGCACAGAACAGGGCTCAGACCATCTGCCACCAGGACCAGAGGAAACCCAGAGACACAAGCCTGGCAAGAAGGGGTTTCGACTAGCCAGGGGGCAGAGAGATCTATGCTGAGCAAGCATGGAAAGCACGCCCCCACCCTGCCTGATCCAGGGCCCAGGTACACACCATTGGGCCCTCTGTTCCCAGCCAGTAACATTGGGAAACAGAACAGGGCTCGGACCATCCCTCACCTGGAACAGCAGAGATCCAGGGCCACAGGCCAGGTACAAGGGAAAGGGGAGAACCAATCACTGACAACAAGATGACAAGAGGAAAGAAAAAGAGCATACCCCTGGGAAACCAAGCCAACCTGGCAACAGTAGAACCCAGCTCTCCCATCACAGCAAACAACGGAATGCCAAACACTCCAGAAAGAGAAGGTTCAGACATGAAATCTTACCTCAATACAATGATAGAGATCCTTAAACAAGAACGGGAAGAAAAGCATAAAGAACTAGAAGCTTTTAAAGAAGAAACAAGAAAAACACTAAAAGAACTAGAAGAAAACAGAACCAAAGATATGAAGGAATGGAAGAAGGAATTTAAAACAGAAATGGACACAATGAAAAAAAAAAAAAAAAAAAAAAAAAAAAAAAAACACTAAAAGAGACAACACGAGAAGTAGTAGAAATCCCAAAAAAAAAGAAATCAGGAGTCAAAGATGCAAGCATTTCCAACAAAAAACAAGAGATGGAAGAGAGAATCTTGAGGACAAAAGACAACATTGAAAACATAGAAAAAAAACAGAGAAGATGCAAAAACCAAAAAGCTCCTAACTCAAAATGTCCAGGATATCCAGAGCACAATGAGAAGACCAAACCTAAGGATAATAGGAAAAGAAGAGAGAGAAGAATATCAACTAAGAGGTACAGTGAATATCTTCAACAAAGTCATAGAAAAAAACTTCCCTACCCTTAAGAATGAGATGACCACAAGCATAAAAGAAGCCTTCAGAACTCCAAATAGGTTGAACCAGAAAAGAAATTCCTCCAGACACATAATAGTCAAAACACCAAGTGCCCAAAGCAAAGAAAGAATACTAAAAGCAGTAAGGGAAAAAGGTCAGGTAACATACAAAGGCAGACCAATCAGAATCACACCCGATTTCTCAACAGAGACTATGAAAGTTAGAAGAGCCTGGACAGACATCATGCACACCCTAAGAGAGCACAAGTGCCAGCCCAAGCTGCTATACCCAGCAAAACTATCAAACTATCAATCACCATAGATGGAGAGATGAAGATATTTCAAGACAAATCTAAATTTACACAATATCTGACCACAAATCCAGCACTACAATGAAGTATAGGTGGAAAACCCAATACAATGAGGGGAACGACATCCTAGTAAAAACAAGAAAACTCCTAAGCAAGAAAACCAAAAGAAGAAAAATACATAGACACAACTCAACCTACAAAAGCAATAATAGCAGGAAAGAGAAACCACTATTCCTTGATATCTATTCACATAAATGGACCTAACTCCCCAATAAAGAGACACAGGCTATCAGACTGGATACATAAACAAATTCCAGCATTTTGCTGCATACAGGAATCTCATCTCAGAGACAAAGATAGACACTATCTCAGAGTAAAGGGGTGGGGAAAAAACTTCCAAGCAAACAGCCCCAAGAAGCAAGTTGGAGTGGCTATTCTAATATCGTATAAAGTAAATTTCCAACCAAAAGTGATCAAAAAAGATAAGGAAGGACACTTTTTACTCATTACAGGGGAAATCTGTCAGGAGGAACTCTCAATTCTTAACATATATGCTCCAAATACAAAAGCACCCACATTCATAAAAGAAACCCTACTATAGCTCAAAAACACATTTCACCCCACACAATAATAGTGGGAGACTTTAATTCCCCACTCTCACCAATGGACAGATTATGAAAACAGAAAGTGAACAAGGACACTGTAAAGCTAACAGAGACTATGAACCAAATGGAATTAATAAATATCTACAGAACATACCATTCTAAAACAAAAGAATACACCTTCTTCTTAGCACCTCACAGCACCTTCACGAAAATTGACCACATAATTGCATACAGAACAAGCCTCAATTGATATAAGAAGATTGTAATACTCCCATGAATCCTTTCAGATCACCATGGTGTAAGGCTGGTCTTTAATAATAACAAAGACAACAAAAAGCACATATACACACGCAAACTAAACAATTCTCTATTACACGATAGCAGGGTCAAAGAAGAAATAAAGAAATAAATTAATGATTTTCTAGAATTCAATGAAAATGAAAACAGGACATACCCAAACCTATGAGATGAAATGAAAGCAGTACTGAGAGGAAAACTCATAGCTCTGAGTGCTTCCTAAAAGAAACTGGAGAGAGAATACACTAGCAACCTCACAGCACAGTTGAAAGCTCTAGAACAAAAGGGACCAGATACATTCAAGGGAAGTAGATGGCAAGAAACAATCAAACTTAAGGCAGAAATAGACCAAATAGAAAGAAAAAGAACCATCCACAGAATCAACAAAACCAAGAGCTGGTTCTTTGAGAAAATTAACAAGATTGATAAACCGTTAGCCAGACTAACTAGAGGGCAAAGGGAGAGTAACCCAATTAACAAAATCTGAAAGGAAGTAGAGAAATAACAACTGAAATTGAGAAAATTCAAGAAATCATCAGATCCTACTACAAAAGCCTATACTCAACAAAGCTGGAAAATTTGGAGCAAATGGATCAATTCCTAGACAGATACAAGATCCTAAAGTTAAACCAGGAACAGTAAAACATCTAAATAATCCCATAACACATAAAGAAATAGATGCAGTCATCAAAAGCCTTCCAACCAAAAGAGCCCAGGTCCAGCTGGGTTCAGTGCAGAATTTTATCAGAAATTTATTGAGGACATAATATCAATACTCTCCAAAGTGTTCCATAAGATAAAATCAGATGGAATTCTACCTAACTCATTTTTTGAGGGTACAATAATCCTCATTCCTAAACCACACAAAGACCCTATAAGGAACGAGAACTTCAGACCAATCTCACTTATGAACATTGATGCAAAAATACTCAACAAAATCCTTGCATACCGAATCAAAGAACACATCAAAACCATCATTCACCATGGTCAAGTAGGCTTCACCCCTGTGATGCAGGGATGGTTTAATATATGGAAATCCATCAATGTAATCCACCATATAAACAAACTCAAAGAACAAAACCACATGGCCATCTCACTAGATGCTATGAAAACATTTGACAAAATTCAACAGCCCTTCATGTTGAAAGACTTGGAGAGAATAGGAATCCAAGCCCCATACCTAAACAAAATAAAAGCAATGTAGAGCAAATGAACAGCCAAAATCAAACTTAACTGTGGGAAACATGAAGCAATCCCACGAGAATCAGGGACTCCACAATGCTGCACAATTTCCCCCTACCTTTACTAATTATTACTGGAATTCCAGGCTGGAGCAATTAGACAGCAAAAGGAATTCAAAGGGATACAAATTGGAAAGGAAGAAGTAAAAACATCACTTTTTGCAGATGACATGATAGTGTACTTAAGCAATCCTACAAATTCAACCAGAGAACTCCTACAGCTGATAAACAAATTCAGCAAAGTGGCTGGATACAAAATTAACTCAAACAAATCAGTAGCCTTTCTATACTCAAATGACAAACATGTGGAGAAAGAAACAACTGAGGAAGTGCTCAACATCCTTAGCCATCAGGGAAATGCAAATCAAAACAACCTTGAGATTCCACATCACACCAGTTAGATTGGCCAAGATCAAACCTTCAGATGACAGCAGATGCTGGCGAAGATGTGGAGAAAGAGGAACACTTCTTGACTGTTGGAGGGGCTGTAAATTGATACAACCACTCTGGAAATTAGTCTGGCGATTCCTCATAAAATTGGACATAGTATTACCTGAAGATCTAGCTATTGCACTTCTGGGCATAAAGAACCTAGATGTCCTTCAGTCGATGAATGGATACAAAAATTGTGGTACATTTACACAATGGAATACTACTCAGCTATCAGAAACAATGACTTAATGAAATTCTTAAGAAAATGAATCCATCTAGAGAATATCATCCTGAGTGTGATAACCCAGTCACAAAAGATCAGACATAATATGCAGTCACTGATAATGGGTTACTAACCCCAGAAAGCTCTGAACACCCCAGAAACAACTCACCAACTGCGTGAAGTTCAAGAAAAAAAATTATGCTCAATCCTTACACACCAAGAACACTTTGACTAATTCCGGGTTACATCCTGTTTTAAATGTACTTTTTGCTCATTGTAACTAGTAAGACCTTAATGCACACTATCAAACCTTAAAAATAAAAGCCAAGCATTGATAAAAATGTATTTGTATACATTTATGCAAAAATGCTTAAAATTTGTTCTTTTATCTTTGTTTTTTAAAATAATGTTTAAAAAAAAAAAAAAAGAATGAGATGACCATGAACATACAAAGTACCTACAGAACTCATAACAGTTTGGAACAGAATAGAAACTCTTCCCAATACATAAATGTCAAAATACTGAATGTTCAAAACACAGAAAGAATATTAAAAGAAGAAAGGATAAAAGGACAATTAACATATAAATGCAGAAACTCAGAATTACATCAGACATCTCAACATAGTCTATAAAATCTAGAAGATCCTGGACAGATGTCATATAGAGACCTAAGAGAACACAAATGCCGGTCAAGGTTACTTTATCCAGCAAGACTCTAATTTAACATAGACGGAGAAACCAGAATATTGCAAGAGAAAACCAAATTTACACAATATCTGTCCACAAACCCAGTCCCACAAAGGATAATAGATGGAAAAATCCAACACAAAAAGGCTAACTACACCCAAGAAAATAATAATAATAATAATAATAATAATAATAATAATAATAATAATAATAATGCAAGAAAACCAAAAGAAGCATACAATCATAAGTCTACCTCTAACAAAAATATAATTAAACAATCACTATTCCTTAATATTTCTTAACATCAATAAACTCAATTTCCCAATAAAATGACAGACTATCAGACTGGATACATAAACAGGATCCAGCATTTTACTGCACACAGAAAATTATCTCAGAGACAAAGGCAGACACTACCTTAGAGTAAAACTCTGAAAAAAAAAAAAAAAAAAAAAAAAAAAAAGGCCTTCCAAGCAAATGGTCTGTAGAAAAAAATCTGGAGTAGCCATTCTAATATAGAATAAAAATATATTTTCAACCAAAAGTCAAAAAAAGATAAGGAAGGACCCTTTATATTCATCACAGGAAAATTCTATCAAGACAAACTCTCAATCTTTAACATCTATGTTTCAAATATAAGAGCACCCACACTCATAAAAGAAACAATACTAAAATTCAAAGCATAAATTGTACTACACACAATAATAGTGGGAGACTTGAACATCCCTCTTTCATCAATGGACAGATCATCGAAGCAGAAACTGAACAGAGTCACGATGAATTCTAATTTCACAGTTTGTGATCGAAACAGAATTAACAGACATCTACAAAACATTTCATCCTAAAACAAAATGAATATACCTTCTTCTTAGCACCTCAAGGTACCTTCTACAGAACTGACTATATGATCTGTCAGAAAACAGTTCTCAAGAGATATAAGAAGATTGATATATTCCCATGCAACTTATCAAATTACCATAGCATAAGACTGTTCTTTAATAACAACAAAAACAACAAAAGTTCACATACACATGGAAGCTAAGTAATGGTCTACTCAATGATACTATAGTCAAGAAAGAAATAAAGAAAGAAATTGAGGATGTAAAAAAAAAAAAAAAAAACTGTGCAAATAATCAGCAAAAACAAGAGCTGGTTGTTTGAGCAAACCAACAACATTGATAAACCCATAACCAGGCTAACTAGAGAGCACAGAGGGGTTATTCAAATTAACAAAATCAGAAATGAAAGGGAGACATAACAACAGAAACTGGAAAAATTAAAATAATCATTTGATATGACTACAAATCCTATACTCAAAAAAACTGGAAAATCTAGAGAAAATGGACAAATTTCTAGACAGATAACAGGTAATAAAGTTAAATGAGGATGAAATAAACTATCTACACAGTCCAATAACACCTAAAGTACTAGAAGCAGTCATCCAAAGCCTGGCAACCAAAAAAAGCTCAGAACTAGATGGGTTCAGTGCAGATCTCTATGAGATTTTCATAAAAGACCTTATACTAATAATTTCCAAACTATTCTACAAAACAGAAACAGTAGGAACACTACCAAACCCATTCTTCCAAGGCACAATTAGGCTCATATCTAAGCCACACAAAGAACCTATTTAGAAAGAGAACGTTAGACAAATTTGCTTCATTAACATCTCTGCAAAAATACTCAATACAATTATTGCAAACTGGATTCAAGAACAAATAAAAACAATTATTCACCATGATCAAGTAGGCTTCATACCATTGATGAAGGGATGCTTCAATATATGAACATCCATCAAGGAAATACACCATATAAACAAACTCAAAGAACAAAAACCACATTTTCTCTAGATGCTGAGAAAACATTTGACAAAATCCAACACCCGTTCATATTTAAAGCCTTGGAAATGTCAGAAATTCAAGGCTCATACTTAAATATAGTAAAAGCAATATACAGCTAACCAGTAAACAGCATCAAACTAAATGGTGAAAACTTGAAGAAATTCCACTAAAATAAAGACCTAGACAAGGCTGCCCACTCAGTCCCTACCTATTCAATATTGTATTTGAAGTCCTGACAAAAGCAATTAGACAACAACAAAGGAGTGAAAGAAATACAAATTGAAAAAAAATCAAAATATCACTATTTGCAGATTATATGATAGTATATTTAAGTGACCCCAAAAAGTCCAGCAGAGAACTTTTACAGTTAATAAAAAATTTCAGCAAAGTTTCTGGATATAAAATTAACTCAAACAAATCAGTAGCCTTCTTCAACTCAAGGGATAAATATGCTGGAATGAAATTAGGGAAAAAACACCCTTCAAAATAGTCCCTAAATTTATAAAATATTTTGGGGTGACCCTAACTAAGCAAATTAAAGATCTGCATGACAATAATTTAAATCACTGAAGAAGGATAGTGAAGATGATGTCTGAAGAAGGAGAGATCTCCCATGCTCATGGAAGGATCAACATTGTAAAAATGGCCATATTGTCAAAAGCAATCTACAAATTCAATATAATCCCTATCAAATTCCAACTCAATTCTTCATAGAGTTGGAAAAAGAGATTTACAAATTTATATGGAATAAAAAATAAACTAGGACAGTGAAATATATTCTCTACAATCAAAGAACTTCCAGAAAAATCACCATCCCTGACCTTAGCTATATTACAAAAAAATATGATAAATACAGCAATGTATTGGTACAGATAGAAGCAGAAAGACAAATGGAACAGAACTGAAGACCCAGAAATGAACCCACAAACCTATGGTCACTTGTTCTTTGACAATGCAGCTATAAACATTCAATAGAGAAAGTAAAATTGTCAGTCAGTATACAGAAAAATGCAAATTGATCCTTTCTTATCTCCTTGTACAAAGTTCAAGTGTAAGTGTATCAAAGATCTCCACATAAAATCAGGTACACTGAAACTATTAGAAGAGAAAGTGGGGAAGGAATTAGAAGCCCCAACCTATAGCAAGGCCACATGCTCCACCATGTTCAAAGCAACCTTATTTACATTAGCCAGAAGCTAGAAAGAATCCAGATGTCCTTCAACAGAGAAAGGTATATAGAATGTGATGTACATTTACATAATAGAGTACTAATCAGCTATTAGAAACAATGACCTCATGAAATTCCTAGGCAAATGAGTGGAATTAGAGACTATCATCCTGAGTGAGATAACCCTGTCAAAAAAGAACACACAAGGTATGCACTCACTGATAAGTAGATACTAACACCAGAAAGCTTTGAATACTCAAGAAATAATTCACAGACCTTATGAAGCTCAAAAAGAAGGAAGGCCAAAATTGGGATGTCTCAGTCATTCTTAGAAGGGAAAACAAAACACTCATGGGAGGAAATACAAGTCCAAATAAAGGAAAAGTGATTGAAGAAAAGATCATTCAGAGGCAGCTTCATCTTGGGATCTACCCCATATGCAGCCACCAAGCACAATAGCCAGTCCCAAGCAGTACTTACTGGCAGAAACCAGATAGAGATGACTTCTCAGGGACTATGATACAATCATATAAATACAGCTGAACATGTTTGAAGCTAACCATCAGACTGAACATGGGGACTCTAAAGAACGTGCTAAAGAAAGGACTGAGGGAACTGAAAGGGTTTCAACTTCATGGGAAAAACAACATTATCAACCAAACAAACCCACAAAAACTCCCATGGACTAAATCACCAGCCACTGAGTGCACATTGAGAGACCTCTGGCTCTATTTGCATATATAAGCTGAAAATAGCAGTATCTTACAACAATGTGTAAAGAGGCTTTTGGTCCAGGGAGGACATGTTTTCCTAATGTAGGGGAATGCCAAGGCATCGGAGGGGAGAGGGGGATTAATAGTGAATGTACCTTCATGAAGACAGTGAGGGGTTTGGAGGTATTGGAGCAGGGTAGTGGAGGGGGATAACATTTCAAATGAGAATATATAATAAAATGAAAAAAGTAAAACAAAATGAATAAAAGTAACAACTAAACAAAAAAGAAAGTAAGGAAGGCAGGAAAGAAAGTAAGGAAGAAAAAAAAAAAGAAATAAAGGAAGATAGGAAAGAATAAAGAAATTCTTATAAGTTTTCCACCTGTGCCCTGGGACTCAAACTGTGTGCCACAGAGCTCTGTATCCAACTTTCACATGGAGATAGCTGGTCTCCCAGGAGAACTGTCATACCTTAGATCAGAGATGAGACCAGCACTATTTCTCCAAACCCTGGATCAAAAGGGATTTTCCAGGTGACCACAGGGAACAGGAACCCAGGAGTAGTTTAGGATATGATCTTTCCAATTTTCATCTGTGCCACGAAACTAACCTCTTGCTACAGCTCTCCATACCCAAATACTTCCTGGAGACAGCTAGTCTCCTAGGAATGCTGACTAAGCTGACCAAGCTAAGATCATTGTTCTTTTCACCCCATTAGTGCCCAGAGAGAGCTGGTCTCCCAGGAGTGCTTACACTCTTAAGATCACAGGCTCACACAGGCTCACAGGCTCACATCAGGGACATACTCCATTAAGAGATAGCAAGACCATATAAAACCAGGGATATCTAGATGGTGAGAGGCAAGCAAAAACACATAAGGAACAAAAACCAAGAATACTTGTCATCATCAGATCACAGTTCTCTTAGCACAGCATGCCATGGATACCCCAACACACCAGAAAATCAAGATTCTGAATTAAAATTACATCTCATAGATGATGATAGAGGACTTTGAGAAGGACATTAATAACTCCCTTAAAAGTACTAGACTTGTTTTAGTAAAGAAATAACCAAACAAATGAAATAATTGAGAAAAATTTTCAGCATCTAAAAATAAAAATAGAAACAATAAGGAAATCACAAAGGAAGCCAATGCTGGATATAATAAGCTATAAAATATTAAGAGTCATAGATGCAAGATTCACTTACAGAATATAAGAGATAACAGAAAGAATCTCAGGTGCAGAAGGTACCAAAGAAAAAATTGACACAATAGTCAAAGAAAATACAAAATAGAAAACCTCATAGCCCAGAACATTTAGAAATCCACAGCACAATAAAAAGAGTAAATCTAAGGATAATAGGTATAGAAGAGAGCATAGATTCCCAAATTCAAGGACTAGTAAATATCTTCAAAAAAATTATAGAAGAAAACTTTCCTAACTTACATAAATAAACATACAAGAAACCTATAGAACTCCAAATAGACTGGACCAGATAAAAATTCCTTCTGTCACATAACAGTCAAAGTACCAAATGCAAAACACAAAAACAAAAACAAAAGAAAAAAGAAAAACAAAGAAAGAATATTAAACGCATTAAGGGGAAAAGTTCAAGTAACATATTAAGGCAGACCTATCAGAATTACATAATCCTTCTCAACAGAGATTCTAAAAGTCATAAGTACCTGGGAAGATGTCATACAGACTCTAAGACAACACAAATGCCAATTCAGGCTACTACACCCAGCAAAAATCTTAATTACCATAGAAACCAAGATATTTCTATGACAAAACTAAGTTTACATAATATCTTTATACAGATTGAGCCCTACAAAGGATAAAAATGGAAAACTCCAACAGAAGGAGAGAAACTACACCCAAGAAAATGTAAGAAAATAATCTTTCTTTCAACAAACTCAAAAAAAGATAGCCACTCAAACATGCTTCCTCCTCTTAAAAGAACCACCACATAAAATCAGATACACTGAATCTAATAGAACAGAAAGTGGAAAAGAATCTCGAACACATAGGCACAGGGGAAATTTTCCAGAACAGAACACCAATGGCTTATGCTCTAAGATCAACAATGGCAAATGGGATCTCATGAAATCTCAAAACTTTCTAAAGCAAAGGACACTGTCAATAGGACATTTTTTTCCCAATTCTTGGCAACAAAGGAATTGGGAAAAGATCATCACCAATACTACATCCAATAGAGGGCTAATATTTGATACATACAAAGAACATAAGTAGGTAGACTCCAGAGAACCAACTACCCCTAGTATCATAATCAAATTAACCTCATCTCCAAATTTGTTACCCAGTTTTCCTCTTGTCTAAAAGAAATATGGGAACAAAATGTGGAACAGAGACTGAAGGAAAGGCTTTCCAGAGACTGCCCCACCTGAGGATTCATCTTATATGTAAACACCAAACCCAGGAACTATTGCAAATGCCAAGAAGTGCTTGCTAATAGGAGCTTGATATAGCTATTACCCAAGAAGCTCTTCCAGAGCCTGACAAAAATTGGTGCAGATGCCTGCAGCCAACCAATGGACTGAGCTCAAAGACTGCAAAGAAGGAGTTAGAGAAAGAACTGGAGGAACCGAAGGTGTTTGTAACCCTATAAGAGCAATAATACCAACAAACCAGAGCTCCCAGAGACTAAACCACCAATGAAATAATAAACATGGAGGGACACATGGCTCCAGCTGCATATGTAGCAGAGGATAGCCATATCTGGCATCAATGGGAGGAGAGGCCCTTGATCCTGTGAAGACTACATGCACCAGTGTAGTGAAATGACAGGATGTTGAGTTGGTGTAAGCAGGTGGGTGGGGATGCACCCTCATTTAAGCAGGGGAGGGGCATTGGCTAGGGGATTGTGGAGTTGAAACCCAGAAAATAAATAACATTTGAAATGTAAATAAATAAAATATTCAATAAAAAATCTTTAAAAAGAAAGAAATTCTTAATAAAACAAAATAATTCATTTTAAATGGTCCATTTTAGACAGTTTTGTATAATTAAATTTCCTTTATTATCCTCTATATTTAATACTTCTTCCCCCTTCTTTCCTCTTCTCTGCCTTTGCCTACTCTCCCCCTCACCTGCTTTCATTTATCTTTCCCACTTTTCCTGATTGCATCTTCACTTGCCTTGTTCCCATAATTATCTTTCCATTGCCTTCTCCTTTATCACCACTTTTCAGTTTGTTTCTGTGTTCACCTTCCAAGTTCTATGAATCAATCTTTGTACCCCAACTGTATATCGTATGCAAGTAGTATTCTGGTTGACCACTGATCTACATCCCTATGTCTCTATATATTTTAGAATCAACTTCCAAAATGTTCAATAAAATTTTTATTGAGTTTGGCATCACAATGCATGCAAACTGTGTTTGATTAATATCTCGACAGTATAGAATCTGCAAATATACATGGATTATGCTATGTAGATCTGACTCATGTTTTACTTGATTTTAACATGTTGACTGATACTTTGCAGAAGATTTGTGCATATTTCCTGTATTTTAGACAATATATACAGTAATGTAATTTATTACTATCTATGTATTTGCTATTCTGGGAACTTTTCAAAGTCATTCATCTCTTTTTATGTAGATGCTTTATCTGTATCAAGTCATGTATTCTAGAAAACATAATATGATTTGCTATGTTTTACAAAATGAAAAGGTTATGATAGTACCATTCTAATATGTGATTAATCTAAGATAAAACATAAAATATTATATTGTTACCAAAATCCTATGAATCTTTAAATAGAGTAAAAATTTATACAATTGGAGTCCTTTCAGGGCTCAGTGTCACCACAGAAGAGGGGAAAGAAAAAGTGTAAGAACCAGAGGTAGTAGATGAATTTAAGAAAATACTGTTTTTCTGAATACAATATTGTATGTATCTGAATACATGGAGTCATAATGATTTTGACAGGCTGCAAAAGACCTATGCAAATTTAAGATACACAGAACACCAGCATTGAAATGAGTAGGTTAACATGGTATTTTACTCCTAGATTAGAATCTTCTGCCAAGTAAAAAGCTGCAGAGAGGGTAATTTACTATTTCTTTAGGTTGTAGCACCTGGAAGAATGGTTTCACACACAATAGTAAATAGGTATCAGAAATTATACATGATGGACTTTGAAAGATGTGACAGAGAACATGCAGAGACCATATCCAGTGATTAGTCAGAGCCCTCTGTTGAGAGATGGAACCAACCATCGATCTCAAAAAATTAACTCAGAATTCCTCCTGTCAGTTATTGAAAGAAAGGATAGCCAAAGACTGTACCACGGAGAGTTCCACCCCATAAGCACCCACCAAACCGAGACACTATTGCTGATGCCACGAAGTTCATGCTGACAGGAGCCTGATACAGATGCCTCCAGAGAGGCTCTGCTAGAACCTGAGCAATACAGCTGTGAAAGCTTAGAGCTATCCATCTGGCTTGGCACGGGTCTCCAATGGAGGAGTTAGGTGAAGGAACGAAAGAGCTGAAGGGGTTGGCAATCCCTTATGAAGAACAATAGTATCAACAAACCAGACCCTTCAGAGCTTCCAAAAACTAAACTACCATCCAAATAATTCACATGGAGGAACACATGGCTCCAGGTACATGTGTAGCAGAGAATTGACTTATCTGGCATCAGTGTGAGGAGAGGTCCTTGGTCCTGTGGGGAATCAATGCCCCAGGATAGAGAGATGCTAGGACCATGAGGCATGGGTGAGTGGGAGTGCACCCTCATAATATATATGGGATTGGATGTAGAAGGATCTGCTAGAAGGAAGTGACTATGGCAAAAATACATTTTATAAAATTCGCAAATCATTTTAAAGTGATGTCATTTGATCCTAAACACCTTTCTCAGAGCTTTTGAACTAAAAGAATGTGTTAATGAATAGTCTTGGCTTTAAGTCCAGTCTATCTAAATTCTAAATGAAACCAAGGAGGAAAAAATGGTATTCATTACTGTTACTAGGCTGTAAGAAAATATATGATTGTTAATATGTTTCATGCCCTCTGTACATCTGATGAACTCATTTGATGATAATAGATACAAAAAGATTGAAAGTTTGCAGAGATGCTCTACAAATGATGCTAGTTAAAAAATGAAAGCTGATAATTTGATTTTCATAATTCATGCAGACATAGTAGAGAAACTTACTTATATACAGGGAAACATCCTTGAAGCTAAATAATATTTCAGATTTATTGTGGCATGGTAATATATACATAAGACCTATTTTGAAATCAATGCTTTCATTTTAATTAAGTTAAATTAATTAGAAATATTAAATGTCATATATTGATGTCAGAAAAATCCCAATTAAAAAAATTTTATATAAAAAAATTAAAAATGATAGTTATTCCATGCAAAGTTGACAAGTTTTCTTAACAAACTGCATATGGAAAATAGCACTTTTCAAATATTAAGTTTATGCAAAAATGTAATTGACATAAATTTTTAAATAAATATTTATTCTGATGAAAGATGCTTATTCTTACACATCTTTCTGTATCCTTACAACTAATATCACAACATCATGTTTCATTAAAATTTAAATATAAATATTATCATTGTTACATTACTACCCTGTCAACATTCCTGGAATTTCTTTTCTTCTGAAAGGCAACTTAGATAAAACCAAATATAAAGGTTCTTCTCCTGTATTTTCAAGTGATAAACAATAGGAAAAAAACTTAGGAGAAAAGGGAAGTTCTAAAAATGTAATTTCGAGGAGAAAAAATATATTTTTGGTATAATATTTCATAGGTTTTGCTTTAGTAATAAGTTATCTGGCTTGTTTGGATATTGAGTTTTATAGATAGATAAAGTTTTGATTTATATATAGCCTACTTTATCCTAGTGTGACAGTCAAGAAATTGTGCATATGAGTTGTATAGCTATTGATGAAATGTACTACTATTTTGTTTTCTAAAATGAATGATCTCCAGGTAGTTTTAATCTTTATTTCCAAGTTTAAAATGGCTTCCTTTTACTTATAATAAATTTTAAATTTTACAATATTGTATTCTTCTTGTGATAAGTATAAAATCATCAAAACAAAAAAAGCAGCTGTGGTAGACAAGAACTTTCCAATCAAATTATGTATATGACTCAAAAGAATCTGATTATGATTGTGAACTTATACAGCTATTGGTTAAAATAAGTACTTTAAGTCTTACCAAATGTAATTATATTTCTCTTATCATTTTTCAAATCATTTATATTTTTATTTATGCCATCCAATTATATTTTAACCAATTTTCAGTTGTAAATCAGTGTTATTATAAAATTTTCTCATTGAATGTAAATTAGTATAAATATTTTTAAAATATCTCTAAAATAAGGAAATATTTTGTACCCCTAGTTTAGATTAATTAATACATTTTTTAATATTTATTCCAACTGACTGGGTATGAACATTTTAAACAATTGTCCTATCTCACTTTCTAATATGAGAATTAATGAAATAATTTTCTAAACCATACATTTTATATTGACTGTGTACATAAACTTTAAAACATATTTCAATGTACCTATTTCAAAAGTACTTATTAGTTGATAATCAAAATGTTGTGTTATAGTGAAAAAAATACCATTATACATGTTTTCACTGAATATAAAAATATGCTGAAAATATACATCTTAAATTCAGCCTATCTAGTACATAACCATTAATAAGGCCTACTAAGATGATAACAATACCAGATATGAAATGAAATATCTCTCTGTAGGTTCCTGAGTTAAATAATATAGATCAAATAAATTGCTCAACATTTCATATATGCTCCTAAAATGAAAACCTACTTATTTGAGAAATATTTTAGAGTAAGGATCTCTCCTTACACATATCTTATAAGTGTTTAGAAAGTTTTAAAAAATGAGTAGATATTTGCAATTAACATCTAGGCTCAGTAAGCATAGTTAGAACAATATGGTTTAAATTAAATTATTAAAATATAAGCTATGGATTCAATCATAACATATGATTTTATTTCCCATGTTTATAGTAAAAGAAGGAATGCATGTGGTGGTTATAGGCTTTCAAAAATTACTTATGGCCAGATTTCCAGTATTATTTACAATGCCTAGGTATAGAATCAAATTAGTCAACAAGAGAAGAATGAAAATCAAAAAGATAAAAATATGCTTTATTGTTCATGTATATAAAAGAAGATCAGTAGCATATTGAAAGTTAAATAATCAAACAAGGAACAGGATAGGAAAGAAGAGAAAATAAAATAAAGAGTTGGTTAACTGAAGCTGAGAATATGTTTTAAAGTTTTAGAAAAAAAATTCTGGCTTGTAGGATTAATGGAATTTTTAAAATTTGAACAGAATTAACCTCCACAATGTAATCCCCAGATGATAGAAGTTATTAAATAGAAATCTCAATGCCAGCAACAAGTTTCCTGCTTATAAATTACTGTTTTGGGAATCCTCAGTGTAACCCATCCACAACAAAATAGGTTATTACCATTGTAATTGGTTGCACACCAAAACAATTAGCTGACAAGACCCTATTGTTGAGGATCCCAAACTTTGCCAGGAGAACATAGAGAAATCAATTATGAACTAACTGGTAATCATTCTCTCACTATTCTTATCTCTGTCCCTTTTGTGTCCCTTAACCTCCGTTCCCAACCATCTCCCTCTTCTTCTTCCATCCTTCCCTCTCTATGATGTATATTTTATTTTTCTAATGCAAAAAATGTGATATACAAAGCATCTGTGTTCTTGCCCAAATGGAATCTGCATTCTCCAATTCTGATCTGATTTTAAAATGTGACCATTGATCCAACAATGTCATGACAAATATGCCTGCAAGTAGAGATGTTAGCAAAAACCTATCAGTTACTGATATTTCCTCCATGATGGATGGAATGTTATGCCCACCTTCTGTCTATATGCCTTGTCTGTGACCTGAGTTTGTTCAGGTATTCTGCATATTGTCAATCTATTCTGGTCTACTCCTGGCTCCCTGCCTAGAATTTGTAATTTTACTGATTCTTGTCTTTGTTTCTCTTTCCATTCACTTTTCATCTGTTATCAAAGGACTTTTCAATTTCCCTTTGTATTTGACATTTATACAAATAAATCTATTGATAGATTTCTGGAGTCATTTACATAAGTCTATTGGAAACACATTATAACTACCACAACTGGTGCCCCTTTTAAGTTCATAAGGATAGGTCGGTCATTTCACTTAATTTTTAATGGCTAGCTTTCCAGATAAGGAAATTATGATAAGTGTTGAGAGAAAGAAAAATTTTAGTGGAACCTGGTAACTATAATATTCTCTAGTAGAATACTACATATAAAAATATTTGGGAAGCATAAAATAGTTATTTAAGAATTAAAAACACAGAAGAAAAAACTTCCATACTTAGGGATGTAGGACAATGAATGAAGAAAGCACATTGAAGAAACTAAAAAGAAATTTAAAAAGTGATCAAAACTGAAAAGACAGTATGAAACACAATTCTCAGAGGTAAGATCTTTAGTTTTAAATTTAGAAAATAACATTATACATTACATGCAAACACACAGTCTGAGTCTCATTGCTGGGAGCATAATCCTGGTCCTGGGAGGAAGAAATAGACAAATCAAGACTCTGGGGATTCTCAACTTCAATATTGTTTTGTATTCTTCATTTAAACTCTGATAAACTCTTACTTCAATTGTAGCATGCTTACTGAAAGCATTAATATCTCACATCCATATATAAGAGAAAATATACAATATTTTTCCTGAAAACTTTTGATTACTTTGAATGATTTTTTTTTAGTTCAATAAATTAACACACACATTTCATCACGTCTTTTCTTAATATATGACTAATAGCACATTGTGTAAATACACCACATTGTCATTGTTCATTCTCATGTTGAAGAGTATCTACATGGGATCAAATTTCTAGCTTTTATGCATAGAATGACTATGAATACAGTTGATTGACTGTTTCTGCAGTAACATGTACAGAGCATTGTATATATGTGTAACAGTGAATTAGAACTAACTTGAGATAAATATAGACAGAGCCTTGGGTAGAACCACTGTGGGGCAGATAGGAAGTGAGGAGAACCCTGGTTCTCAATCGAGATAATTTAAGCCCGGGGAACAATAAATGAGACTGTCAGAAGCTTCCTAGTCTCCCAAGAATCAAGAATCTTCACAAAACTATAAGCACCACACTGCCCTTGGGGCATCAGCTCCTCCCCAAAGCCCTTCTCAGCAGGTAAGATGTAACCACAGGTCATATATGCTCCAGGCAGAAGGAGGACCATACCCAAATATGTGGAAAAGGTCTTCCCAAGACCTCAGGCCAAGCTAATAGAAATTACTGGTTGTCAGACCCTGACCCATTTCAAAAACTGTATGTACATGGGAGGGGGGTTCTCAAGAGTAAAGGTGTGTAAGAATCATGTCTCTGGTTGAGAGTTTTTGTTTAAAGAGCTGTTAACACCACCGTTTAGAAAGAGATTCCCTCTTCCGAAGCTTCTTGCACCCCTGGCCCGAGCATCTCGCAGGTTTGGAAACAGGGGCAAGTTCAACCTCGTGGCAGTGTTGGAAACAGGGGCAAGTTCAACCTAGCAGGAGAAGCGGCAGAACTAGCTTTCCCTTCCCTGTTCCACTGAGCTTTCCTGCCCAGCTGGACCCTGCCGCAGAGGCAGCAGAAGTCACTCATATCTCTGACCAGAGATCTGTGTGGGACGTCTGACCCAAAGACCCACAAATCACCACCACCCTAGTTTTTGATAATATCTATAGAATTTTGCATTCCTATCTACATTATTACAAGCAATCTATCCTTCTTTCTTGATATTATCTGTTTAGTTGTTTGCAAGAGAAAATATCAAAGCAGATTTTCTTTTATTTTGTGGCAGACTATTATGAAACTAAATATTTGAACTGTTTTTTATTTTAGTGTATCTCAGCCATTTGTGCTCAGTTTTATGAGAAAACTCTTTTAAAAAATCTATCATATTTAAATTAGGTTATTTGTTTACTTCAGGCTCAGATAGTTCAGTTCTGGTTTTTCGTTTTTTTTTTTTTTGTTTTTTGTTTTTTTTCTTTTGTTTTTTTTTTTTTTTTTTTTTTTTTTTTTTGTCTTTTTATACTTTTATTTTGTCAGGTTAGAGATTACAATTTAATTGCTGTTGTCCTTTTCTTCAGATCTACAAATTCTGCTTGCATATTAGTCCAACACCTATCACCTCCTCCCACCAGGAAAGGGAATATTCTTATCAAAAAGAGGAAGGGCAGGGCTGAGAAGACTCCACAGAAAGCAAGAGTAGGTGACTTCCCCCAACAGGGGCAGAGAATCTGAAGACTATGGTTCAGTCTATTCCTACGAAAAGAAAAAGAAAAAGAAAAAAGAAAAACAGATAAATAATGGCATAGGCTGAACGCTGGGGATCTTCTCAATTTGTCACCACTTCCCTCATGGCACTCCAGGAAGAAACCTGCAGAATACACACAACCAGTGCAGCACTGAGAAGAATCCAATGGCAACAGGAAGAAACCAAGAAAGGTGCCAGACTGCAGTTCTCAAGCTTCCTTGACTCCTGCACAGCAGGTTCTTTATCCAGATGTGCCTCTGTGATTATACAGGCTATGCAGAAAGTTGCTAGTAAGCATTGAAAGGAAAGCCATTTGGGTCTCTGGGATATTAGCCCAGAGTAGGGACTGCAGAGCAAGATTCCCAAGAACAATATGGCTAAAATAGAAGTACCAGTATTGTTCAGGCAGGCTCTAGGAGGCTGACTCCAAGGTCTGGAAGCTGTCTGGAACATCATTGCAGTCTTTGAAGCCAGTGACTCAGTAACCTCTAACCAGCTTGTCCTGCTGACAGGCCTATTCAAGAACAAGGGAGTATGCTACCCTGATTCTCTTTGGAACCCAGAACCACATATCTGCCTTTCTTAAGCACCAGGTGCTGTCTAAGCTCATCTGAGATCTTGCTTCATAGCATATGTATCTTCTCCATCTCCATAGAACTTGGGCTCCACCTCATTAACCTAGAAGTTCAGGGTGTTAGAAAAAAGGTACAAAGCTCCTTGGCTGTTCTTCCTGACATTCAGGGATATATACTTGGCACTGAATTCTTTATCATGGACCAGGAACACTGGTTCATCAGCTTCTGGGTCAGGCCAAGGTTCGAGTAGGAGTGTTTCACAGACAATGTGATGATATGTCAGTGGAGATCATCAACAGAATCTCTTCCATTATGGCCAGGGAAAGACCCACAATTTTCCTATCCTCATCCTCAGCAATGTAGGAAGGATGGGGCCATGAGAGGTCATGATAAAAATATTACTTCATCTGGTAGTTCTCAGACAGGCAGAGCAGGTGGCAGTACTGCATTTCCATGAGGTCATCTGGTTAACCCCAGTGGTTTGCAGTAAATATTAAAAAATAAAAATCGATTTATCTCTTTTCCAGCCCTGAGGTCACACTCCTCAGGCCCAACCCTGATACAGAGCCCCACACACCTCTGGAGCCCAGTCTTAGCTGCCAACATGTTCCAACTCATCTGAGCAACTCCCTTCCCTTGGCAATTTTTAAATACCTGTTCTCTGCTTCTGTCTCGGAGTATTTCTGCACCCCCAAATCTCACACACACACAATTCTAAAGCCCAATAGCTTTTCATACAGGTTTATATGTTCAACTCTCAATCCACAAATCCTCTACACAAAGAGATTGCATCAAATAGACAAAGACACAAAATGTCTTTCTATATGAGATATAAGACCTGTAAAATCCTTACTGTTCATAGCTCTTTAACATCAGTAAATCCCACCTGGGTCCAGGTGGTCCTTTGGAAGCTCCATTTTGCCACAGCCTCTAACCTCCATCCTCTGACCTTCTCAGAGTTCTCTATACTCTCTACTTCCCTTGGCCTACCCAGTCACTGGCTTTCCTTTATTTTACTAATTAAAATAAGAAGGTTCAGTTGGAGTCACATGACTAACCAGCCCTTCCTGTAGAAATGGAGTTAACATTAAAATACAAACAGCTTCAGGACAGTCTACACACCAGATATTCATATAAGTGGCAGATATAAATAGAAAATAATGTGATAAAATAGGTAATATATATTTTTTTCTGGAAAAAATGTAGACCCATATTGAAAAAAATCCAGATAAAATAGGGTTGCACTAGAAATACAATTATATATAATTTTGGCCTTTTTGATATATAACTTCTTTTGAGGTCTACCCCAATCCACATCATAAATCTAGCCAATTTTTCCATGCCTGTAAGTTACTTTATATTGTTGCTGTAATATTCCTATGAGTCATTGACACAGGAAAAATAATTTGACTCAGAGCAAGGTCATGCTGATCACAACTCTTCTCATGTTCTATATATCCTGTTTGTTGATCTAAAGAAATTCCACAAAGATTTAAGGAGGGCCCATCAGATTAAAGATCAATATGAACTGCTATGTCTAAAATGACTTGATTGAGAGCCAAACACTGGGCAGTGCTTAATACACTGGCACATGAGCTCATTGTATTTGTTTGTTTGCTTGTTTCTTTTGTTTTTAGTCTTTATAAACAGACTAAGAAAACATTCCTGGTCATGGCCTAACTCATAAACTCTGACCTGAAGCCCTGATTTATCACTATTAGAATGTATGTTCAATAAAACATACCTGCCTGACTGGAAAACACACACACACACACACACACACACACACACACACACATTTTCTGTAGACTTTAATATACTATCTATCTGTTATGCTCTACTTGGAGCCACACACTTCTGTTTATTAATACCTTTTCATAGCAAGAAAATTATCACTGCTCTCTACTTGGTGTCAGTGACTAAATTTCCCTATCCTAATTCTGAACCACAGGAGATTCAGAAAGAAAAAAAAAACTGTAGGTAAATCTGCAGACCAGAAGCATGTGGAGGTCTCCCATTTAACAAGATGCAGATGTCCAGGTGAACTCACAGGACCAATTTAAAGCACAATAGGGGAATTCCTGGAAGGGGTAGGTGACCTTTATCTTAATTGGTTGGCTCAATCTTTATGGGTATATGGGTGTCTTTGGAATTGGATCTGATTATGGGAACATTTAAGAACCACTTCTGGGGAATAGACACCTAGAAACCGATGCTCTACAAAGCCTGGGAAATGTTGATGACTCACTGTCCTTGCCTAAGGCCAGGTGACAGAGCAGTTTCTCATTGCAGGACAGTTTTTGATTGGCTACCAGAGACCTAGGATTTTTCCAATAATTGACTTGCCTGGACTTGTCCAGTTCTGGGAAACAGAGCTCTAGGTCTAGTCTCCTGAACTCCCAGTCTGAGGCTGGTCATGGAGCCCGTCTGTCTCAGTCCTCTCAAGATCACCCTGAGATCTTCTTTCTTGTAGTTTTGCTAAGTTGTAGTTGCTAGATGTCTAGGATCACAGTTTGACGTCCCTTCCAGAGGTGTCTTAGACAATAGGGAAGGAAGGAAGGAGGGAGAGAGAAAGAGAGAGAGAGAGAGAGACCCATGTCTCAAGTTGAATATGTAGCAGAGACTATCATTTTCTGGCATCAGTGGAAGAAGAGGCCTTTGGTCCAGTCAAGCCATGAGAGAGAGAGAGGGAAGGAGGGAGGGAGGGAGGGAGAGAGAGAGAGAGAGAGAGAGAGAGAGAGAGAGAGAGAGAGAAAGGAAGGCAGGAAGGGAGGGAGGGAGAGAGAAGGGGGGAATTATTTTAACCACTATTCAATTATTAGGTTAAAATAATTGTTGGCATATAGGTGTTGTCCAGTTAACATGGGCCAAGATTGTCATGCTCTGTAGTTGTGCCGATTTTGCTTATTATTAAGAAAATTATTAATTAGGAATAATTTTCAAAATAAACCCAATACCATGTTAAATTAATGAGTTAGGATTGTCGTTCCTTTAAAGAACCACACTCATTATTTTAATCTTATACTTAACTATTCAGTGTTTCTATTTATAGAGGTGGCTAAAATTAACATTTGTTTCTTTTATTGAGATTGTGCTTCCCTAGGGTTACTTGGACTGAGAAGCTTATGGATTTTTAGCAGTTTTTCATTTTTGTAGTTATTTGATAAAAGTTAAAAGACTTACATAACTCTTGGCTTTTCCTGGAAGCACTGGGTAACTTTTTTTTTTTTTTTCTTTTACTGATCTTAACTAGTTGTAAAATTGGACACTATTTAATGTACAACTATAGGAGTTTCCAAGACATTCTTAGCAAGAACACAATTGACTTAAAAGGCTAAGGGACATTTTTGGAAGATTCTTCACTGAACCCTAGAACCTTACTAACCTTGAAGTTCAAGAGACACAATATTGCTTTTAATCACTGTGGTTAGTGATCTCTGATATCATATTTCCTACTGAATGATCCCCCTTCACTGAAGCTGTACATCTAGGTTGGAACTAACACACCAGGCACACACCATTCAAGACACAAAATAATCTCATTTAGAACATCTTTAAAACTGAATGTTTTAATTTTCACAATTTTAGGCCATTGCTTAAATGACTTTTTGGTTGACTCCGTAGGGTAAACTTAAATTCTAACATGCCAATCTATCCAAAACACAATAGAAATTCAGATAGCCCAGATAATAATCTGGCCAGAGGACTAGCCCTCACAGGGACAAAAACCAATGCACAGATGGCTCTCTTAGTTTAGGCTGTACTAAAGAAATAAGTAGAAGTATTTTCCCTAAATCATGTGCTATATTTTACTTTTTAGAATTTGTACCCCATAAACAGAGTCCCTATGAGCTGTCATGAGGTGCTTTGGGGTCTGCATAAATTTCTAAATTCAATTTTTTTTGTTTTGCTTTTTCTTTGGAATTAGAACTTCTTGATTTCTGGAATCAAGTACCTAGACTTTGTCTATTGGGTCTGCTCTAGCTCTGTGACTCCATCTTTCTAAATCACAAAGTTATACAAATAAAGTGAGGATAATAGTTATTCTCTTTGATGGCAACTATAAAATTCAAAGTGATAAAACTCTATATTTGTTAAAAATTATATTTAGTATACAGTAGTAGTACCTAATAAAAATTAGGCTACCTTGTTATTTTCAAAAGATATTGATGGCATAAATCTTTAGGGAAACAAATATATTAATATTTAAGACATACTTAACTTATCAGTAATCTTGGTAATGGCAGTGAAAATATAAGAAATGATAAAGTGCCAAGACAGGAGAAGTTAAAATTAATTAAATAGTATGGCTTTATACTTGATCAAAGGATATATCTTGGCCTTTTTAGTAAGATCAATTTTAGTATAGATAATAACACATAAGAAGGAGACACAATTATGAACTTTCTCTCACATTAATTTTAAACTGGTATTAAAACATCATAGTGAAAGGAAATTAAATTCAAGGTGTAAAAAACTCATGTAAGTTGGGGTGGTAGGGAGGGCAGTTTGTAAGCTTAAAGGCCTAGGACTGAGAACATTGTAAAACAAGTCCAGGCATGCCATGCTAAGCCCATTGTTAAAACATTCCTGAGGCTAGGTTAACTGACCTTAAAGATAAGACAGGAATGCAGAAGCTGGTCCAGGCTGTCTTTTACAACAGAGTCTTCAGTCAAATGAGCCTGTCCTGAGTCTATTCAAAAGTAAATTAGATGTTAACCACAAGTATCTGGACTTAGATAAGCATCTGCTTCACCAGTCTCCTGACTTCCTAACTGTACTTATGCTGTGGGTGTTGGGTAAACTTTGTACTTGAGCTATTTTTTCCCAGCCCATGACCCTCTTTCTCGACCCTCTCTCTATAAAAAACCCCAGTCTCAGGGACAATACCTCTATCCCCTGAATGAGATACATATCAGCCTGGAGCTCTGCCATTAAACTACCTCGTGTTTTTGCAGCAAGAAGGTCTCTCCCATTTGTTTGGGTAACCCCGTGTCCCAAGATTTGAGTGGGGGTCCCTGAAAGCGGTTCCTACAATAGAAGACAGGTAAAAATGTACTTTACCACTTGAAAGTATCAGGAAGTTTTAACAAAAAGAAGGCAAATAAAATGCCATATTTTCTGTAATATTTTTCAGGTAATTTTCCTCAGTTGCCAAGTGTATAATTTTTTGTCTATTTTTTTTTCTTACAACTTTATTTTTAAAAAGAGAGGAATACATATACAGATTTTTAAAGGCATTTTGGCATAACATTATATGAATATTTTTGTCAGTACTTAATTCTTTTAGAGGTTCGATTGCATGCATTGAAATCCCACTAGTTACCATAAGCATAAAGTACATGTAGGACAGAACGTAACATACAAACAAATTTCTTGTTGAATATACATTAAGCATAATGATCTGTGAATACCAAAAATTGCCACAAGGCTATAATCTTAGCTCTTGGATTATTAATGATTTAAGATCTAGGTGTACCACACTCTCAGAGGGTGCTATACATTTAATTTTTTTTTCCTGTGAGTTGTTTCAGGGCTGTTCAAAGCTTTCTGGGGTTAGTATCCAATTATCAGTGACTGCATATTATGTCTGTTCTTTTGTGAGTGGGTTACCTCCCTCAGGATGATATTCCCAGGATGCATCCATTTTCTTAGGAATTTTATAAAGTCATTGTTTCTAATAGCTGAGTAGTACTCCATTGTGTAAATATACCACAATTTTTGTATCCACTCATCTGCTGTAGGACATCCGGGTTCTTTTCAGCTTCTGGCTATTATAAATAGGGCTGTTATGAACAATTTGGTGCATGTGTCTTTATTATATGTTGGAGCATCTCTGGGGTATATGATAAGAAATGGAATGACTGGGTCTTCAGGTAGCACTATGCCCAATTTTCTGAGGAACCGCCAGACTGATTTCCAGAGTGGTTGTGCCAGTTTACAACCTCACCTTACAACAGTGGAGGAATATTCCTCTTTCGCCAGATCCTTGCCAGCCAGTGCTGTCTTCTGAGTTTTTGATCTTAGCCATTCTGACTGGTATGAGGTGGCATTTCAGGGTTGTTTTGACTTGCATTTCCCTGATGACTAAGGATGTTGAGCACTTCTTTAGATGCTTCTCAGCCAATTGATATTCCTCAATTGAGAATTTTTTTTTTTTTGTTTAGCTCTGTACCCCATTTTTAATAAGACTGTTTGATTCTCTGGCATCTAACTTCTTGAGTTCTTTGTATACCTCGGATATTAGGGCTCTATCAGATACGGGGTTGTGGATAATTTGTTACAACACCAATACATATGTGTGAACCAAAACACACCTGGATAAAACTTTGAAATAGACAATATTACTGTTTTCTAAGCCAATGCATGCCCTCCATTATATACACTAAAATATTCCTAAAAATGTATATACTTCTAGTTGATAATCTCTTTCTGCCTTCTTCTCTGTTAAGATGAAAATAACTAATACTTTATTCACTTAAAATTTCTTGCCATCTTTTTACTAAAGAAGTGAATTCATGTTGTGATCTTGTTCCCGGTTTGCTTTTAGAAATTTTACCAATATTGTGAATTACGGAAATAATATCATTTGACTATTCTTTGTGTCTCAATATAATCTCACACCTCCGTATAGCCAATTAAATTGATCAAGATAATGAACAGAAAGAAGTAGTCTTGAATGGCTTTCTTAGTACTTGCTTACTGTACAAGTATAAAAGCCTTCGTATAGGTCTTCAGCATTTATATATTTGTGTAATTAGTCTTTATGAATCAATGAGTTCAGGGTTCAACTAGTAACTATGCACACATGTGTGAATGTACCCACACATATACAAACACAAAAGAACATACACACATACACTAACACCAACAATAACAAGAATAACTTGTATCTAAGAAAATTTTACAGTGGTTAAGGCCTTATTTCAGATCTCAAATCTCAGATTTTGTTGGTCACAGTTTCTGTTAATGTATTTCCAGAAGGTTTAGCACCTTATTCTTGCCTGTTTGAGCATCTACCAATATTGTGGATTATTGAAATGCCACATATGGCTTACCAATACATAGAGAGATATAAAAATGAATAGATAGTTTTAAGGAAAGAATTATCTAATTATTTTGATTAGTTAACATATGACTTGATATTCTTTCTCTGACTCAATGGCCAGGAAAGATGTCTTATAAATTTTGTATATTTAAATAGTAAAATAATTACTCTGCATGATAAAAGCATAATATACATATATTGTATTTTTATGTTTGATTAACATAATGTGTTAGTAATATTACAATACTAATTGTATGGGTAACTTTGGGGAATATCAAGTTAATTAAATATTAAATTTACATTATAATAATTGGGGGTATTTATTGAAAACAGTTTGAAGAAACTGTCACTCCTTGTAATCTGAAACAAAATAATGTAGGGGCTTAATGAGAGAGAAGTATAAAAGGAATATTTTGTAGATGGATTGGATTTCAAAATCATGCATATTTACTTTCCTCATTTGGAATAAATAAAAGATTTATATGAAAGATGAATGAGTATAAATATTTTACTTCATAAATACATATATGTGTTTTCTTTGGTAGCAATTTAATACTGAATTAAAAAAAATATTTTTTGAGGCATACCTTTGGGAAATTTACTGATGAAATAAATCTGCATTAATGAGAATTATCAGTATCTCATGTCTTGAATCATATAAGTACACAAGTCAAAACTCTAAATATTTAAAATATACATTATATTAAAATAAATATTTTTAAGATTAGGTTTACTACCGTTTCCTTTTCTGGAAATAGAGAGGTTAATTCTGGTATTATAAGGTCAATTTTGACCAGAAGTCAGAAGAGGCTAATGAACTTCAAAATGTCTAGCTGAAATTATGTCTTGATAATGCCAATCTTACTGAGATAACTAGAAGTAAAATCTTTTGGTAAGCATTATATATGCATGTGTTAACAGTGACTAAAAATTCAAACTAAGTTCAAACCATCTATGATCCCTGTCTCTAATACAATGTGGACTTGATCTAAAGAGACAAAGATTGATTTGTGTAATTTTTTTTTTCAAAATATATATTTTATTTATTCTTTTGGAAAATATTTAAATTGATAAAACATATATGGATTATATCCATTCATTATTACTTCTCTCTAATATTTTATGGTGCTTTCCACAAATGTTCCCTGTACATTATGTTCTTCATTTTTTCTTACTAATAAACCTGTGAAATAATTAGTTTTATCCATATATACATAATTGTATGGTCACGCAATGGGGAATAGACATCATACCAGTTGGCACATACCCGAGGTAGAAGTGTTCTTAACTCAGTGGCTATCAACTGCAAGTAGCTTCTCTACAAAAAGTGGGGCCATGTGGGTCCCTTCTTTATCCATTTAGAATTTACTGACTTGACCTTCCCTTTAAAGGTTGTCACAGCTATTGTGAGTATATGAAAAACAGTTACCAGAAGTCCGCATTTCATTGCTCTCCTCCATTATTTTCAGTGAGCCTTATAGCTAGATAGATACAGACAACTGATTCATTTTGTGCATGTATTATCCATTATAATGATCACTTTGATTAGTTATGAACTTATTTATTTAATTCATTCTTCTCTCATAACATATCTTCCAACTGAAGCCTATATTCCATCTACTTCTTCCAGTTCCCTCCTTCTTGCTCTATTCCCTCAGACTCTAAACTCCTCATTTTCCTTCAGAAAGGAGAAAGTCTCCCAGAATTATCAATCAAACATGCCATAAAATATGTAAAAGGGTTAGGCACAAATCAACTTATCAAACTGGAAGAGGCAAACCAGTCAAGAATGTGGGCCCAAGAATAGGCAAAAGTGTAAGGGATACCCCTACTTCCACTGGTAGGAGTGTCATCAAAACTCCATACTATACAACCAAAACATAAATGTAGAACAGAACCATATAAGCTCTATACCTATTGCATTATTCTCCATATGCCCCTTATGAACTATGCTTAGTTAACCTTCAGATGATGTAACCAGTATCCTCATCCCATCTTGGTACTATAATGCCCACAGCACCGCCCCATAAAGTGACATCAGTCATGTCCCAAGTCCCTGCTCTGCTGGAAAGGATGTGACATAGACTCCAATCAGATCAGCCCTGTCCCATGTTTCTCCTCTCCAGGTGTGGATGTGACAACATATCAAATACACTCAAGGCAGGACCACATTCCCAAATATAAAGATGAGGATTCCCAAGCCCCCAGACCAATCCAATAGGAAGCACCTGTTGTCAGACTCTGAACCATCTCAAAACTATGTATTTGTGGCTTGTCCAAAATCAAATGTGTGTACAAATTATTTCATCATCTGATAGTTTCTATCATAAGAGCTGTAACACTGCCTCTTAGGAAGAAATACTCTTTCTGGGATTCACCACCACCAAAAGCTCTCCCATGCTCCTCCACACCTAGCGACTTCCCTGCTAGCTTAGCCTGGTCAGGCATCTTGCCAGCATCTAGGCATCTTGCCAGCATCTAGGCAGCTGTGGAAACAGAGATAGGGCATTACCAGCAGTGGTTTCCCTGCCTGAGGCCTCATCCCTTTTTCTGAATCCACCCAGCTAGATGGTCCCAGCAGCAGAGGTTTCAGAAGCCCTCCCCATTCCCTAACCAGAGATCTCCTTGTGGGAGCTTGGGCACCCAGTCCTGGAATACGGCCCCACATAGTTAAACTTCCCTAACCTAAAGAAAGAGATGGTTCCAAATGTACAAGAAGCCTACAGAACACTAAATAGATTGGACTAGAAAAGAAATTCTTCATGTCACATAATAATCAAAACACGGAATGCCCAGAAAAAGAAAGATTTTTAAAAGGAGAAAGCAAAAAGGAGCAAAAAAAAAAAAAAAAAAACATATAAAGTCATACCTATCAGAATAAACCCAGAAACCTCAAAAAAATAAATAAATAAAATCCAGAAGATCTTGAACAGATGCCTTGTACATCCCAAGAGAGAGAAAAAATAAAGACAACCCAGGCTGTTATTATCAGCAAAATTCTTAATAAGCATAGATGGAAAATCCAAGATATTCAAGAGAAAACTATATCAAACAATAATGTTCCGCTATTCCAGCCATATAGAAGATAAAAGAATAAAAACTCCAAAATGAAGAGAAAACCTATACCCAAAAAAAAAATGTTGATCATCTTATAATAAACCCAAAAACAGAGAACCACACAAACACAATATAGCAACAAACAAATAAAATTACAGTAATCAAGCATGGTCATTAATATCTCTCAACATCACTGGACTCAATTGCCTAATAAATCCACATTGGCTAAGAGAATGGATAATTAAATAAGACCCAGCATTTTTTACAACATTATTTAAAAAAGAGAGATACATGTACAGATTTTTAAAATCTTTTTGGCATAATAATATATGAATATATTTTGTGTAGAATTCTATCAGATATTTATTAAAGACCTAAGATCAATACTATTAAAACTATTTCACAAAGTAGAGTCAGATGGAACGCTACCCAACTTATTCTTTGAAGCCACAAGAACCCTCATTCCTAAACCACAAAAAGAGCATATAAGGAAAGAGAACTTCAGACCAATCTCACTTATGAATATTGATGCAGAAATACGAAACAAAATTCTTGCAAACTAAATGCAAGAACACATCAAAATTATCATTCACCATGATCAAGAAGACTTTATCCCTGGGATGCAGGGATGGTTTAATATATGGAAATCCATCAACATAATGTAATCCACCATATAAACAAACTCAAAGGGGGGAAAAAAAACATGGTCATCTCTCTAGATGCTGAGAAAGCATTTGACAAAACTCATTTATACCTCTTCATGTTAAAAGTCTTAGAAATAACGGGAATCCAAGGCCCATACCTAAACATAATAAAATCAATATATAGCAAACCAATAGCCTAATACTCCATAGCACAATATTCACTAACAATATAAAATAACTTGGTGTGACTCTAACTAAGCAAGTGAAGGACCTGTAAGACAAAAACTTCAAACCTCTAAAGAAGGAAATTGAGGATGATCTCAGAAAATGGAAAGATCTCCCATGCTCATGGATTGGAAAGATCAACATTTTAAAAATGACAATCCTACCAAAAGCAATCTACAGATTCAACGCAATCCCCATCAAAATTCCAACACAGTTCTTCATAGAATTGGAAAGTTCAATGTGCAATTTCATATGGAACAACAAAAGACCTAGAATAGCGAAATCCATCCTCAACAACAAGAAAACATCTACGGGAATCAATATCCCTGACCTCAAGCTATATTACAAGCCAATTGTGCTGAAAACTGCATGGTACTGGTACAGAAATAGGCATGTGGATCAATGGAATAGAATAAAAGATCCAGAAATGAGCCCTCACGTATATGGTCACCTGATTTTTGACAAAGGAGCAGTAAACATTCAATGGAAAAAGGACAGCCTATTCAACAAATGGTGCTGGACCAACTGGCACTCAACATGCAAAAGAATGAAAATAGACCCTTTCTTATCCCCTTGTACAAAGCTCAAGTGTAAGTGGATCAAAGATCTCCACATTAAACCAGATACACTGAAACTATTAGATGAGAAAGTAGGGAAAACTTTAGAACACATAGGCACAGAAGAAAATTTTCTGAACAAAACACCAATGGCTCAAGCTCTAAGGTCAAAGATTAACAAATGGGACTTACTGAGATTGCAAAGTTTCTGTAATGCTAAGGACATTGTCAAGAAAACAAAATGGCAGCCAACAGAATGGGAAAAGATTTTTACCAACTCCACATCAGATAGAGGTCTAATATCTAAGGTATACAAAGAACTCAAAAAGCTAAACACCAGAGAATCAAATAACCCTATTAAAAAATGGGGTACAGAGCTAAACAAAACGTTCTCAGTTGAGGAATATTGAATGGCTGAGAAATATCTGAGGAAGTGCTCGACATCTTTAGCCATCAGGGAAATGCAAATCAAAACAACCCTGAGATTCCACCTCACACCAGTCAGATTGGCCAAGATCCAAAACTCAGATGACAACAGATGCTGGAGAGGTTTCAGAGAAAGAGGAACCCTTCTCCACTGTTGGTGGGGTTGCAAACTAATACAATCACTCTGGAAATCAGTCTGGTGATACCTCAGAAAATTGGACATAATACTATCTGAATAACCAGCTATTCCACTTCTGGCCATATACCCCAGAGACACCTTAGTACACAACAAATTTATATGCACCACAATGTTCATACCAGCTCTATTTATAATAGCCAGAAGCTGGAAAGAACCCAGATGTCCTTCAGAAGATGAATGGATACAAAAATTGTGGTACATTTACACAATGGAATACTACTCAGCCACCAGAAACAATGACTTGACCAAATTCTTAAGAAAATGGCTGCATCTAGAGAATATCATTCTGAGTGAGATAACCCAGTCACAAAAGAACAGACATAATATGCAGTCACTGATAATGGGATGCTAACCCCAGAGGCTCACACTGCCCCAGAAACAACTCACAGACTGTATGAAGTCCAAGAAATAAAGAAAACAAAACAAAACAAAACAAAAAAATCTCTATACTACAAGAAAACTTTGACTATTTCCATGTTACATTTTGTTTTACATGTACTTTATGCTCATTATAACTATTAAGTTTTCAACGCATACTATCAAACCTTTAAAAAGATCAAGTACTGACTAAAAAATATATTCATACAGTTTTATGTAAAAATTATTTTAAAATCTGAAAAAAAGTACTGACAAATTGTATTGTATAATTTTATGCAAACAATGCTTAAAATCTATACATTTATCTTTGTTTTGTAAAATAAAGTTGTTAAGAAAAAAAACGTACCTATCCTTCCCCCATACCTGCCCAGCCCTGCCAAAAAAAAAAATAATAATAATTATGTGGATTACTCAGTCCTTCTTAGAAAGGAGAACAAAATGCTCATGGGAGGAAATACAAGGTCAAATAGAGGAGCAGATTTTTAAGAAATGATCTACAGAAACTGCCATATCTGGCATACCACCCTATATGCAGCCACCAAACCCAAGCACTATTGGTGATGTCAAGAAGTGTTTACTGGCAGGAACCAGATATAGATGTCTCCAGTGAGGATCTTCCAGCTTCATATAAATCCATATGAGGATGCTTGCAATTAACCATTAGTCTGAATAAGGGGACCACAATGAAAGAGCTAGAGAAAGGACTGGAGGAGCTGAAAGGATTTGAAACCTTATGGGAAGAACAAAATTATCAACCAGCCAAGGCACTGAGGTGGAGAGGGTGATTGAGAGTGTGAGCACTTTAATGGAAGCAAGTTGAGGGCAAGGAGGGAAAGTAGTTGTATATTTAAATGTAAATACACAAAAGATCCTATAAATCTTTTTTTTAATAAGAACAATACTGTTGCAGTAAATATTTACAAAAAGTAATTAATGGTTTATTTGTTTACTGGTTCTGAGTTCTCTCTCCTCAGGCCCAGTTTTGGTTCAGAGCCCCACATGCCTCTGGAGCCCAGTCCTAGCTGCTAACATGGCCCAATTCGTCAGTGAAACCCCCTTTCCCTGGTCAGTTTTCTACAGCCTGTTCTCTGACTCTGTCCTAGAGTATTTCTGTACCCTAAAATTTCACACAAACAAAACTCTACAGTCCAATAGCTTTTTATACAGGTTTGTATATTCAACTTTCAAGCCACAAATTCTCTACAGTACAAGACTGCATCAAATAGACAAAAATACAAACTGCCCTTCTATAAGAGATATTAGACCTGTAAATCCCATAATGTTCATAGCTCTTTAACACCAATAAATCCCACCTGGGTCCAGCTGGTCCTTGGGAAGCTCCATGTTGCCAAGAACTCTAACCTCCATTCTCTGACCTCCTTCAACCTCTCAGCCCTCTCTAGTTCCCTTGGCTTGCCCAAGTCACTGCCTTTCAGTTATTTTACTAATTAAAATGGGAAGATTAAGTTGGAGTCCTGTGACTAGCCAGCCCTTCTTAAGGAAGCAGAATTAACATTAAAATACAATCAGCTTCAGGTCAATCTGCACAATAAAATGAATCAATAAAACTAGGAGATGGCTCTTTGAGAAAATCAACAAGATAGATAACCCTTTATACAAATTTACTAAGAGGGCACAGAGACAGTATCCCAATTAAGAAAGTCAGAAATAAAAGTTCTAACTAGAGAAAGTAAAGAAATTTAAAAAATCACCAGGTCGTCTTACAAAAGTCTATACAAAACTGGAAAATCTGGTTGAAACCACATATCAGGACCAAAGTAATTCAGGACCAGATAAACTATCTAAATTGTCTTGTAACCCCTGAGGAAATAGAGGTAGTCATTAAAAGTCTCTCAAAAAATTCCAAACAAACAAGCATGCAAAAACCAACCAAACAACAATGACAACAAAAACACAAAGAAACACACAAAACCAAGAGTGAGATGTTTTAGTGCCAAATTTTATAAGAACATCAATGAATTGATCCATTTTTATATCCTTGTAAAAAGCTTAAATCGAAACTGATAAAGGACCTCCAAAAATAGATAGTTACATTGAATCTAATAGAAGAGAAAGTGGGAGAAAGTCTTGAACAGCACAGAAAAATTTACTGAATAGAATACCAATTGCTCACACTCTAAGATCAGTAACTCAAAAATGGAAACCCCATGAACCTGAAAAGTTTCTGTAAGGCAAAGGACACTGTTAATATGACAAATCAACCTATGGATTAGAAAAAATATTTACCAACCTAACATGTAACAGAGGGATATTATACAAAATATATAAAGAACGGAAGAAGTTAGTCTCCAGAGAAATGGATAACTATATTTAAAATGGTATACAGACCAAAACAATGAATTCTCAAACCAGAAATCTTTAATGGCTGAAAATGACCTAAACAAATGCTCAAGATCCTTAACCCTCATGGAAATGCAAACCAAAGGCCTGCTAAGATTTCATCTTATATCAATCAGAATAGCTAAGTTCAAAAACCCATGCACCAGCAGATGCCGGCAAGCATGCAGAGAAATAGAACACTCCTCCCTTGATGATGGGATTGCCAATTGTTAAAATCATTCTAGAAATCATTCTGCAGGTACCTGAGAAAATTTGATGGAACTAGCAAATGTTATTCTGGGTGAAGTAACTCAGACATAAAAGTACATAGATAGTATGTACTTACTGACTCACTGATAAGTAGATATTAGCCCCAAAGCTCAGAATATCCACTATGCAACCCACAGACCATTTGAAACTTAACAAGAAGGAAGGCAAAAGTGTAAATGTTTCAAACCCACTTTTAGAAGGGGGAACAAAATAATTATAGGAAACAGAGGAAGGAAGGGACCTTGATAGGAGAGGGAAGGTGGTTGTGAAAAATGGAGTGGGCCAGGAAGAGGTATAGGAAGAAACAGGAAAAAATCCAAAGGGCTAGAAAAATAAATAGAAATAAGTAGCAGTCGAGCTTGCAATACATGGGAAACAAATAGAAAGTCCCAGACACCAGGGATGCAAGAGGATTCCAGGTCCCAATGGGGATTACTTGAACCAATTTACAACACTGTGGAGATCAAACTTATAGAGATTACCTACATTAGACAGATATGGCCTTGTAATGAAGTGTTTTCACATTGATCTCCCCAAATTCAGGCATCTGTTCCTGTACTCTATCTGTGCCTACCTTCCATACCTGGCCCTTGATGTTTCCATCCACATCTGCTCCCACTCAATCCACATATTCCATTCTATGTCCCCATCCCAGGGAGATCCATGTATCTCATCTAACCTGTTTTTTTGTTATTTAGCTTCTCTGTGTCTTTGGATTTTAGGGTAATTATCCTCCACTTAACAACTTATATCTATGTATAAGCGAGTACACATAAATGTTTCCATTCCTTAATCTGGGGTGTATTACTCAGGTTAATTTTTATTGTTTCATGTATTTGTCTGCAAATTTCATGATGTCATTGCTTTTGACAGCCAAGTAACACTTCAGTATGAAATATTTATCCATTTTTCAGTTGAAGGACATCTATGTTGTTTCCAGCTTCTGGATAATTTGAACAAAGCTGCTAGGAACACAGTTTGAACAAGAGTAAGTTTGGTAGGACAGACAGTCTATTGGGTCTATGCTGAAGAGTGGTATAAATGAATCTTAAGATAGATTGAATCTAAGTTTACTGAGGAGCTGCGAGATTGGTTTGCAAACTGATTGTAAAAAAATTCACTCCCAGCAGCAATGGAGAAGTGTTCCACTTGCTCAAAATCCTCACCAGCATGAGCTGTCACTGATATTGTTCTTAGCCATTCTGACAGGTGTAATAGAATTTCAGAGTGGTTTACATTTGCATTTTTTCTGATGATTAAGAATGTTAAACATAAAATTGTAAAGCTTCTGCAAGGCAAAGGATACTGTCATTAGGACAAAATGTCAACCAACAGAATGGGAAATGATATTTGTCAATCCTAAATCCAATAGAGGACTAATATCCAGTAAGTACAAGAACGAAAGACATTAGACTCCAGAAAACCAAAGAATTGTACTAAAAATGGAAGACAGAGCTAAACAATGGATTCTCTTGTATTATCTTGGTTTCTCCATCTATGTTAATTGAGAGTTTTGCCTGATATAATAGCCTGGGCTGGTATTTGTGTTCTTTTGGTGTCTGTATAAGATCTGCCCAGGGTCTTCTAGCTTTTATAGTCAATGTTGAGAAGTCTGGTATGATTATGATAAGTATGCCTTTATATATTACTTGACATTTTCCCTTACTGCTTTTACTATTCTTTGTTTATTTGTCCATTTGTTGTTTGATTACAGGAGCAATTTCTTTTCTGATCTAATTTATTTGGAGTTATGTAAGCTTCGTGTATGCTTATAGGCCTCTCTGTAGGTTATGGAAGTTTTTGTGTATAATTTTGTTGAAGATATTTATTGGACCATTAAGTTGTAAATTTTCTCTCTCTTCTATACCTACTGTCCTCATGTTTGATCTTCTTATTGTGTCCTGGATTTCCTGAGTGTTTTGGGATAGGAGTTTTTGCATTTTGTCTTTTTTTTTTTTTTTTTTTTTTTTTTTTTACTGTTGTATCAATGTTTTCTATGGTATCTTCTGCATCCTGAGATTCTCTCTTCTATCTCTAATATTTGGTTGGTGATGCTTGCATCTATGACTCCTGATTTTCCTCCTAGGTTTTCTATCTCCAGGGTTGTCTCCCTTTGTGGTCTCTTTACTGTTTCTATTTTCATTTTACATCTGGAATGGTTTTGTTCAATTCCTTCACCTGTTTGGTTGTTTCCCCTTTAAGTGCTTCTGTTTACCTGTATTAGCCTTTACTTCATTGAGGGAGTTATTTATGATTTTCTTAAAGTTCTCTAACATCGTAATAAATTGTAATTCTTAAATCAAAATCTTGATTTTCAAGGGTGTTGGTTTATCCAGAACTTGTTGCAGTAGGGGACCTGAGTTCTAAAGATGCTAAGTGACCTTGGTTTCGGTTGCTTAGGTTCTTGGACTTGCCTCTAGGTGTCTACTTATTTCTGGTGTTAGCTGGTCTTGCTAATTCTGTTAGTGATTTGAATCTACTATAAGCTTGTGTGTCAGAACTACTGGAGAAACAGCTCTACCCCAGTAGGGTCTGGGTACAGAGTGGTGTGCCACAGGTTCAGCACCTGGTGCATACAGAAATAGGAAGGATCCTGTCCCAGACTGCTGAATTTCTATGTCCTGAAGATTTCAAACAGGTCCATCAGAATAGCCGTGGTGGTCTTATCTGTGCTCTCAGGTTTTTCAGCACGTCTGGGTGACCAGCTCTCTCCCATTGGGATCTGGGTACCGAGAGCATTGGCACAGGCCAGCTCTGGTCACAGGTGGAAACCGGTAGGATACTGTCCCAGACTGCTACTTTGTTCCTGTGTCCTGAGGGCTCTAGGTGGGTTCCTCAGAACAGTAGTGGTGGTCTTACTTGTGCTCTCAGGTATGTCAGCACTCTTTAGGGACAAGCTCTTTCCCAGCAGTGTTTGAGTTTAGAGAGCTGTGGCACACGGTCAGCTCTGGGCGCTGGCAGAAACTGGAAGGATCCTGTTCCAAAATGCTACCCAGTTCTTCTGCTCTGAGGGCTCTAAGCAGGTTCCACTTGTGCCTGGAATTAGAGCAGAGGTGGGGTTCTCACCTGTGCTCTCAGAAGTGTCAGCACTCCTAGGAGACCATCTTTCTCCCAGCATGGTCTGGGTATAGAGAGCTCTGGCACTGGGTCAGCTTCAGGCACAGATGAAAACCGGAAGGCAAGATTATTGTTTTTATAATTGTATTTATTTTATTTGTTTTCTTTCCTCTTTGTTATTTTTGATCACTATTATCTCCAAGAAAGTGTTCTGAACCTCCTTTTCTTATTAAATATTGACCTCCTTAAAAATTAAAAATCTTCTGAAATTATTTATGTTTAACATGGTTTACATTTTAAATCGTCAAATATTTTTCTTTATAATTGTAGCAAAGTAGAATTTGTGACTGTTACATTGCCAAGCAATAAATAAAATTAATATTTTAAATTAGTAGATTTTTAGATGAGAGATCATGCAAGTAGGTCTTTGCTAATGAAATATTTCGGTTATAACTGGATCTAGAATCAGAAACAGAGAGATCAGAGAAACTTGGCAAAACAGAAACATGATTCAATGAACTGTTTCTGGTTGGAAAGATAGAGTGACCCTCTTGGGAAAGCATTTAGGTAGCCTCTGGTAAGCAGAGAATAGGCCCTGGTTGGTATTTGGAAGACAATGAAAACCTCAGTCCTACAAGAAGCAGAATTTAGGCAAAACCACACATATTGGAAGGGTATTTTCAGCACTTTCTGAGACTACAACTCAGCCTATATCTTGAATTTAGTTTTATGAGATCCTGAAAGATAAATCCAACTACTGGTAGAATTTTGAGCTGCAAAACCAGGAATTTTGAAACAGAATATTATTTTTATAATTTAATTTTAAAAAAGTTCTACCTCCCTTTTCACTCACTCTTCTTCAAATTTTTATATATTGTAGAGACATTTATTTCATCTTCTTTATGGATTAAATGTGCTGTGATAGTATGCACATAATTTTGATCTTTTGAAAAACAGTTTACAAACTGTAACTATCAAAAGCTTCTTCTAAGAGAAATTTTATTCAAGTGGGGAACACATTAATCACACAAAGAAGGAAAAGCCCTTAGAGTTTGCTAAATGAAAAGTTCACTTAAAGCTTTTCATCGCCTGAGAGTCAAACCTTAGGAACAGTATCTAATCCTTTTGCTTTAAGCAATCTGCCAGTAGCTGGAATACACCAAAATATATGGTGTTTCTTTACAAGTCACCTTTAATTTTCAAAGGAGGACTATTGAAATGTATCCATCTTTCACCGGAGGTTATCTTCCTTCTGAGAAATGCACAAAACATGTTAAAAAGCTTTTAAAGCAAAGGAAGAGGAAGAGGAAGAGGAAGAGGAGGAGAAAGAGGAGGAGGAGGAGGAGGAGGATGAGGAAGAAGAAGAAGAAGAAGAAGAAGAAGAAGAAGAAGAAGAAGAAGAAGAAGAAGAAGAAGAAGAAGAAGAAGAAGAAGAAGAAGAAGAAGAAGAAACTTATGATACCTACTGATTTCCCTTTTACTGCTGAAAAAATCTAAAGAACACAGCTTCTAACCCATGCCACAGCCATAAGCAAATTTCACTTTTCTTCTCAGATTTTGTATCTTGATACTTAAAGTTTTAGTGTTAACCTCAATATGATTAATTAAAACATTCCTTTAACCACTGTTTGTTCAGAGCAATAAATAATAAAAATGCTTTAAAAGTATTTAGTGTATCATGTCTCTTATATAGTTCCCATTCTATGTCACATATTTGAATTTTATAATTCCTATTCATTTTATTTTATAAAACCTAGTGGATATTTGAATGCAATGGTGAAAATAATTATCCATAATTATGATTACTACAAGAAATTATAAAATGATTTTGTTATTACATTTAATATTTAGAAAATAAGTGTTTGTACATATTGCACCCTAGCTTCAGTCCTTACATTTTGTAAATTTTGAAGGTCATATCTGCTGGTGGTTTGTGGTAAGGGAAGTTACTGGCAGATACTCCTTCGGTTACTATAACAATTTTCTACTTTCCTTTGTAGCAAAATATATATAGCCATAATTGAATAAATAATCATATTGCAATGAATGTTGATACTAATGAGGATAATAAGCAATTTTCTTATTTTGTAGGCTTTTGATGAAATATGGTTATTTTCCAAATTTCTTGTGATGTTGATATTTTATGCAACTTTCTTGAGAGGTATTCTTTCAGTCTTTTAGGTTCCCAAATCTCCTAGCATTGCTCAGGGAATCTACTTGAATAATCTTAGTATTTCCAATTCAGTCTCTTGCTTGTTACTGGAATAGAGCCAACTTTATAATTTCTATGGGGAAAGTTGGGTACTATGGTGACTGGGAATTGTGCCACGAGAAAACTGGTTTGAGTTTTGATGTTTTATTTACTTATTGATTAAACTTATTCTGTTTCTGTATTAAATATATTTCTTAGAATATTCTTAGAATATTCATAGAATATTGATATTCAAAAAGCAAAAATTTATTAATGAAATACAGAATTATTCCATGTTTAACATATTGTTCATTGTTAAATTTAAGTCAGTCATTAGCCAAAACTATGTATGTGTAATTTGTCCAGTCTATAAAGATATGCATCATAATTATTTTTAGGCATATTTGGTATGTCATTTATCATGCCAAATATCATATTAGTGCAGGAAAAGTGCACAAAAACAATAATTGACAACACTGGTGAAAAGTCCTTCTCCTTCATAGCAAACACCTGCTGTCATTTCCAACTGTCACAGCCTTCTCAGGAGACTAAGACCCCTACTGTGTTTCCCAATTGATATCTCCTTCTCATTGGCCACCTGTGGTTTGTGCCAACTGCCTCATTTATTTATTCCTCCTTCTCAGGAGAAGCAACCTGCTGTCAAAATAAGATTTAAAAGGCTAAATTTTTGGCTAGAATATTTCCACCCTATTTATCCAAGATTTAATTGCTGGCATTTAATAACTTATGACTATTTTCATATTAAATTCCTTTTGTTCTTATCCTATTATAATGGGCTACTAGCTTTTAAACTAGGTGATTTTTGCTAAAGAAATTTTGAAGAAAATATTTTATTATTGATTGTACAAGTACTAAAATTCAAAATAAAAGAAATTAGAGACACAGATGTATGATAGATAGAAATGACACTAATGTTGATGTTATGCTTATTCAACAACAGACATCAGTTGAAACTTCAGGTATGTATTAAGTATGAAGACAAAAGCATTCCTTTACTATGGGTGAAAGGAGGAAAGGACTTAAAGAGTTTAATGTAATAAAAAATTTGGAAAAACTATCACTGAGCTTTTCTTCTACTTCTAGATTCATTAATAATTGTCATATTCAAAGTAATTTAATATAACATATGAAATAAAATAGTATATTAGTATTTATGCAAAATTTTAGATAAATACAAGAAAGTACAAAACAAAAGAGGTATTTTATCTCACTGTCTGAATAAATTTTTAAAGAGATAGGTATATGCATATTGATTCTTTTAAGTTGGATAAAATATTCATGTAGAAAAGTTTTACAATAATCTTATCTAAAAGAATGTGTTCCTTTACTCATAATTCTGTTTCCCTTTAAGAACTCAGAAATATTGAGAATATTAACAACGTCCTGTTAACTATTTTATTCTGTTTTATTTCATTTATGTAATTAATCGGATTCAAAACCAGAGTCTTGTATATGGTAGGTAAGTGAACTCTCACTGAAATCTATCACTGGCTTGAGCTTTTTTTTTTTTTTTTTTTTTTTTTTTTTAATAAAACAACTTTATTGTACAAAACAAGGATACATGTACAGATTTTAAACATTTTTGCTTAAAATTATACATTTTTGTCAGTACTTTTTTTCTAATTTTAACATAATTTTTAAATAAAACTATATGAATATATTTTTTACTCAGTACTTGATTTTCTTCAAGGTTTCATTGTATGCCTTGAAAACTTAATAGTTACAATGAGCTAAAGTACATGTAAAACACAATGTAACATGGAAATAGTTAAAGTATTCTTGTTCTGTAATATTTTTTTTGTTTTGTTTTCTTTATGTTTCTGGGAGAGTGCAAGCCTCTGGGGTTAGCATCCCACTATCAGTGACTGCATATTATGTCTGTTCTTTAGTGACTGGGTTATCTCACTCAGGATGATATTCTCTAGATGCAGCAATTTTCTTAAGAATTTGGTTAAGTCATTGTTTCTGGTGGCTGAGTAGTATTCCATTGTGTATGTGTACCACAATTTTTGTATCCATTCATCTTCTGAAGGACATCTGGGTTTTTTCCAGCTTCTGGCTATTATAAATAGAGCTGCTATGAGAATTGTGGTGCATATATCTTTGTTGTGTATTAAAGTGTCTCTGGGGTATATGCCCAGAAGTGGAATAGCTGGGTCTTCATGTAGTACTATATCCAAATTTCTGAGGTATCGCCAGACAGATTTCCAGAGTGGTTGTATTAGCTTGCAACCCCACCAACAGTGGAGAAGTGTTCCTCTTTCTCTGCAGCCTCTCCAGCATCTGCTGTCATCTGAGTTTTGGATCTTGGCCAATCTGACTGGTGTGAGGTGGAATCTCAGGGTTGTTTTGATTTGCATTTCCCTGATGGCTAAGGATGTCCAGCACTTCCTCAGATGTTTCTCAGCCATTCGGTGTTCCTCAACTGAAAATGTTTTGTTTAGCTCTGTACCCCATTTTTTAATAGGGTTATTTGATTCTCTGGTGTCTAGGTTTTTGAGTTTCTTGTACACCTTGGATATTAGGCCTCTATCTGATGTGGTGTTGGTAAAGATCTTTTCCCATTCTGTTGGTTGCCATTTTGTTTTCTTGACAATGTCCTGAGCATTACAGAAACTTTGCAATCTCATTAAGTCCCATTTGTTAATCTTTGACCTTAGAGCTTGAGCCATTGGTGTTTTGTTCAGGAAATTTACTCCTGTACTTATGTGTTCTAAGGTTTTCCATATTTTCTCATCTAATAGTTTCAGTGTATCTGGTTTAATGTGGAGATCTTTGATCCACTTACACTTGAGCTTTGTACAAGGAGATAAGAAAGGGTCTATTTTCATTCTTTTGCATGCTGAGTGCCAGTTGGACCAGCACCATTTGTTGAATAGGCTGTCCTTTTTCCATTGAATGTTTACTGCTCCTTTGTCAAAAATCAGGTGACCATATACATGAGGGCTCATTTCTGGATCTTCTATTCTATTCCATTGATCCACATGCCTATTTCTGTACCAGTACCATGCAGATTTCAGCACAATTGCCTTGTAATATAGCTTGAGGTCAGGGATAGTGATTCCCGCAGATGTTTTTTTCTTGTTGAGTATGGATTTCGCTATTCTAGGTCTTTTGTTATTCCATATGAAATTGCACATTGATCTTTCCAATTCCATGAAGAACTGGGTTGGAATTTTGATGGGGATTGCATTGAATCTGTAGATTGCTTTTGGTAGGATGGCCATTTTTAAGATGTTGATTTTTCCAATCCATGAGAATGGGAGATCTTTCCATTTTCTGAGATCCTCCTCAATTTCTTTCTTTAGAGGTTTGAAGTTCTTGTCATACAGGTCCTTCACTTGCTTAGTTAGAGTCACACTAAGATATTTCATAGTTTTTGTGACTATTGTGAAGGGTACCTTTCCCCTAATTTCTTTCTCCACATGTTTGTCCTTTGAGTATAGGAAGGCTACTGATTTGTTTGAGTTAATTTTGTATCCAGCCACTTTGCTGAACTTGTTTATCAGCTGTAGGAGTTCTCTGGTGGAATTTTTGGGGTCACTCAAGTACACTATCATGTCATTGGCAAAGAGTGATGTTTTTATCTCTTCTTTTTTGATTTGTATCTTCTTGATCCCCTTTTGCTGTCTAATTGCTCCAGCCAGGACTTCCAGTACTATGTTGAATAGGTAGGGGGAGAGTGGGCAGCCTTGTAGTTTTTGTAGTAGGATCTGATGATTTCTTGAATTTCCTTAGTTTCAGTTCTTATTTCACCACTTTCCTTTCTGATTTTGTTAATGTGGATACTCTCTCTTTGCCCTCTAGTTAGTCTGGCTAGGGGATTATCAATCTTGTTGATTTTCTCAAAGAACCAACTCTTTGTTTTGTTGATTTTTTCAATTGTTCTTTTTGTTTCTATCTGGTCTATTTCTGCCCTAATTTTGATTATTTCTTGCCGTCTACTGTTTTTGGGTATGTCTGCTTCCTTTTGTTCTAGGGCTTTTAGCTGTGCTGTCAGATTGGTGATGTGAGCTCTCTCCAGCTTCTTTTTGGAAGCACTGAGGGCTATGAGTTTTCCTCTCAATACAGCTTTCATTGATCTCATAGGTTTGGGTATGTTGTGTTTTCGTTTTCGTTGAATTCTAGAAAATCCTTAATTTCTTTCTTTATTTCTTCTTTGACCCTGCTATCCTTTAACAGAGCGTTGTTTAGTTTCCATGTGTATGTGGGCTTTTTGTTGTCTTTGTTGTTGTTAAAGACCAGCCGTAGACCATGGTGATCTGAGAGGATGCATGGGAGTATTTCAATCTTCTTATATCGATGGAGGTTCGTTCTGTGTCCAATTTTGTGGTCAATTTTCAAGAAGGTGCCATGGGGTGGTGAGAAGAATGTGTATTCTTTTACTTTGGGATAGTATGTTCTGTATATATCTATTAATTCTAGTTGGTTCAAAGTCTCTGCTAATTTTGCAGTGTCCTTGTTCAGTTTCTGTTTCCCGGATATGTCCATTGGTGAGAGTGCGGTATTAAAGTCTACCCCTATTATTGTGTGGGGTGAAATGTATTTTTTGAGCTTTAGTAGGGTTTCTTTTATGAATGTGGGTGATTTTTTATTTGGAGCGTATATGTTAAGGATTGAGAGTTCCTCCTGACAGATTTCCCCGGTAATGAGTAAAAAGTTTCCTTCCTTATCTTTTTTGATAACTTTTGGTTGGAAATTTACTTTATTGGATATTAGAATAGCCACTCCTGCTTGCTTCTTGGAGCTGTTTGCTTGGAAGTTTTTTTCCCACCCTTTTACTCTGAGATAGTGTCTGTCTTTGTCTCTGAGATGAGTTTCCTGTATGCAGCAAAAGGCTGGATTTTGTTTATGTATCTAGTCTGATAGTCTATGTCTCTTTTTTGGGGAGTTGAGACCATTTATGTTAATAGATATCAAGAAATAGTTGTTTCTGTTTCTTGCCATTATTGCTTTTTTGGGTTGAGCTGTGTCTGGGTTTTTTTCTTCTTTTAGTTTTCTTGTTTAGGAGTTTTCTTGTTTTTACTAGGCTGTATTTTCCCTCATTGTATTGGGTTTTCCACCTATAATTCGTTGTAGTGCTGGGTTTGTGGTCAGATATTGTGTGAATTTTGATTTTTCTTGAAATATCTTCGTCTCTCCATCGATGGCGATTGATAGTTTTGCTGGGTATTGCAGCTTGGGCTGGCACTTGTGCTCTCTTAAGGAGTGCATGATGTCTGTACAGGCTCTTCTAGCTTTCATAGTCTCTGTTGAGAAATCGTGTGTGAGTCTTATTGGTCTGTCTTTATATGTTACCTGACCTTTTTCCCTTACTGCTTTTAGTATTCTTTCTTTACTTTGGGCACTTGATGTTTTTACTATTATGTGTCGGGAGGTATTTCTTTTCTGGTCCAACCTATTTGGAGTTCTGAAGGCTTCTTTTATGCTCGTGGTCATCTCATTTTTGAGGGTAGTGAAGTTTTCTTCTATGATTTTGTTGAAGATATTTACTGTGCCTCTTAGTTGATACTCTTCTCCTTCTTCTATTCCTATTATCCTTAGGTTCGGTCTTCTCATTTTGTCTTGGATTTCCTGGACATTTTGGGTTAGGAGCTTTTTGTTTTTTGCATCTTCTCTGGCTGTTTTGTCTATGTTTGCAATGTTGTCTTCTGCCCCCGAGATTCTCTCTTTGATCTCTTGTAATCTATTGGAAATGCTTGCTTCTGTGACTCCTGATTTCTTTTTTTGGTGTTCTCACTCTAGGGTTATCTCTTTTAGCATTTTCTTTATTGTGTCAATTTCTGTTTTAATTTCCCTCTTCCATTCCTTTATTTCTTTTTTTCTGTTTTCCTCTAGTTCTTTGAGTTCTTTGAGTGTTTTTCTTGTTTCTTCTTTAAAAGCTTCTGAATCTTTTTGCTTTTCCTCTCTTTCTTGTTTAAGTATCTCTATCAGTGTCTTGAGGTATGATTTCAGGTCTGTGTCTTCTTTTTCTGGAGTGTTTGGAATTCCGATGTTTGCTGTTGTGGGAGAGCTGGGTTCTGGTGTTACTAGATTGTCTTGGTTTCCTTGGGATATACTCTTTCTCTTTCCTCTTGCCATTTTGTTGTCAGTGATATGTTCTTGCCTTTCCCTTGTCTATGGTCTGTGTCCTTGGTTCTCCACTGGTCCAGGTGTCAGATGGGCCAAGCCCTGTTTTATGCCTCAGAGTCGTCGGGTGTGAGCAGAAGTTCCAAAGTTCTGTTTCTGGTTGCTGGATCAGGCACGGCAGGGCAGGGCAAGGTAGGGGGTGCACTTTCCATGTGCACTCTGCAGAGATCTCTCTGCTCCCAGGCAGCCCAGGTCTCCCACCCACCAGTTGTTCAGCCTCTATGAGCCGCCGTTCCGGGTGGCAGATGGGCCAGGCTCCGCTCTGCGTCCTGTAGTCGCCTCCGGTTGGAAACAGAAGTTCTAATTTCCTGTTCCCAATCGCTGGATCAGGCAAGGCAGGGCTGGGCAAGGTAGGGTGTGCACTTTCCGTGTGCACTCCGCAGAGATCTCTCTGCTCCCCTGCAGCCTAGGTCTCCCACTCACCAGTTGCTCAGCCTCTATGAGCCGCTGTTCCGGGTGGCAGATGGGCCAGGCTCCACTCTGCGTCCTGAAGTCGGGCTTGAGCTTTTAAAATAAAAATATAAATGTATATTTTAGTATATTTTCCTCTCACTTGATAGCATTGTCTACCAATCCTGAGTATAAGTTTTTAATGATGTGTGTACAAATGACTTGATCTTCAAGAAATAATTTCAGCTAATAACTATTATACAAATATGTTCCATCGGTAAGCAAAGCAAACTATATCGATTAGATCACAAACATAATTTCAGAATTCATATTTATGTTTAAGGTGCCAATCTTTTCTCTCTTTTTTATTGGATATTCTCTATATTTACATTTCAGATGTTATCCCCTTTCTTCCAATCCTATCCCCCCTCTCCCTTCCATTGCCTCCATGAAGATGCTCCCTCTCCAAAACACTCTCTCCCACCTTATCACCTTAAGTTCCCATATACAGGGAAAACAGGCCTTCACTGGACCAAAGGCCTCTTCTCCCATTGATTTCAGAGAATGCTCTCCTCTGCTGCATATGCACCGGGAGTCATGGGTCTCTCCATGTGAACTCACAGGTTGGTGTTTTAGTCTCTGGGAGCTGTGGTGGGTTTGGTTAGTTGATAATTTTGTTCTTTCCATGGGGTTACAGACACTTTCAGCTCCTTCAGTTCTTTCTTTAAGTTTTTCTTCTTAATTTGGGTTTTTGTGTTCAGTTCAATGTAAAGTGCCAATGTTATCAAACTTCTTTACTGTTGATCTTGTACCAGTCAGAATGGCTATCATGAAGAAAATTGCTGACCACAACTACTGAACATGCTCTGGGGAAAAGCAGAACTCCTTTTCAGCATTGATTGGAATGAAAAAAAATGGTCCAGCTACTCTGTAAATTATTGTAGATGATTTTCAGAAAAACTAAAGCCTACCTTCTTCTCTAGAATCTAGTCCAGTGAGTCTGCCTGACATCCATATTAATACCTTCTCTTCAACCCTTCATAATTAATTCACGTCCCACTTCCAGTACCCCAGAATAATGTAGCTAGCTCTTTATGCATAGCAACCAATTTTTAGGTGTCACCTACAAACAAATCATTCTGCTTTGCTATATTCCAACAACAAACAGTCAGAAAAAGAAATCATACGTGTACGCCCATTCACAAATAAACAAAACCAAGTAAATGAAAGAATGTTATAATAAAAATGTTAAGCCTGTGGGGGAAAAAGAGATAAAGAAAACTGTAAGAAAATGAAATGACATCTCGGGTTCATGGATTAGTATAAATAATATTGTAAAAGGAACAAGTTTAGCAAAAAGTAAATTCAGTGTAATCCCAGTGAAAACTCATATCTTATTCCTCACAGAAAGAGAAAATCTGCCCTAAAAGTCATTGAACTATAAAAGACTCTGGATAACACAACAGTTCTGAAAAATAAGAAAATTGCTGGCCACATTAATTAAACTAATAAGGTACTTGCTCTGAAACAGACATGCAGATCAATGAAAAAAATTAATAGCCAACATAAGCACACATAATTTTAGTCACTAAATATTTGACATAGGTGTGAAAAAATATAAACTGGAGGGGATAAGCATCTTCACTGAATATTTAGAGGAGAAATAAATGGCCATATGCAAAAGAATATCGTTACACCTGACTCTATCTCCTTACACAAAACTAATTCTGAATAGATCAAAAACCTAAATGTGAAACTTAAAGTCTCTAACTGATAGATGCAAACATAAACATCACTCTTTATGTGATATGGTTTTGAGAAAGGACATCATGATTAGGATTTTACTTGACTAATAATTAAAACCAGCAATTAATAGGTGGGAACTTATAAAACCAAAAGGTGATTGCTTAAATAAAGAAATAATCAGTAAAATAAAGTAGAAGCCCAGAGAATGGGAGAAAATGTTTGCCAGATTTGACAAAAGATAATATCCAGAATATATTAATAAGATTTAAAAATGTAGAGTCAAAAATTCAAAAAATGGTCCTGTGTCTTGATATAGAGTTCTTGAAAGAAAGAAAACAACTGTGAAATACCTCAAAAATTGTTCTTCATCTAGCAATTAAGGAAATATAAAATAAAATAAAATTACCTAGACAATTCATCTTACCCTAGTCAGAATACAAAGGATCAACAAAACAAAATGTTCTCTTTTTTCCCCCTTATTATGGATATTTTCTTTATTTTTATTTCAAATGTTGGCCCCTTTCTCGGGGTTTTCCCCTCCAGAATTCCCCATCCCATCCCCATTTCTTCTGCTTCTATGAGGATGCTCAGCCTCCCACCTACCCATTCCCACCTCAACACCCTGGCATTTCCCTGCACTGGAACATTGAGCCTTCACAGGCCCACCGCCCTCTCCTTCCATTGATGACCTACAAGGTCATCCTTTGCTACATATGTGGCTGGACCCATGGGTCCAATCATGTGTACTCTTTGGTTGGTGGAATAGTTGCTGGAAGCTCTGGGGAAGGGTCTGTTTGGTTGATATTATTGTTCTTTCTATGGGGTTCGAAAGCCCTTCAACTCCTTTAGCCCTTTCTCTAAGTCCTCCACTGTGGAACCTGTTCTCAGTCAAATAGTTAGCTAAAAGTATCTGACTCTTGCCCACAGACATACACACAAAATCATTTTTAATGCTCTGAGAATTTTCTTATTATTTTGGAAAACTTGTGGTGTTTTGATACTTTTATAAAATGTATAAATAAAATAACAAATTATAAATTATATATCAATATTCACATATATGAAGAAAAATATTTCAATGTTTCCAATATTAGATAAGATTAAAATCTATCTCCAATTTGACAGATATGTAATTGTTTCCATGGGTTAACTATATTTGCATAAAATTTTAAACTTTAAGTTCCATTGGTATAATACCTTATTGATCATATGAATTTCTATCTTTTTTAAAGCCCTGTGTATATTAGATCTTAAGGATATATTTGTTTTATTTCACTTGTTCCAATTTTTTGATCTCTCAAAGAGGGCCAAAGAATGCACTGTTTTCTACTTATTGCACACATAGACAAGCACTATATATTTGATTTTAATATAAAGAAGATTATTTCATAATATTTACCACTTAACAATCTTGGTAGTTTCATTTGATACTACCTAGTATTACAAAAATAAATATATGCATATGGGATGCATTAAAAACTAGTAAAATTGGATTTTACTTATGGAAAAATATTATTGTTCTCAGACTTTCTCAAAAATAAATTTCAATTTGATCAAAAAATATAATATAAATTAATTGGGATTATTGACATTGGTAAAGTAAAACAAGGTTAATATTTCAAGATGTAGATATGTGCAAGTCTACATTCTTTTCTTTTCCCAAAAGAAATACAAATCCAAGTCACACCATTAAGAATAACTGGCTAACATCAAGTAAACAGGTTACAATATATATTAAAGAGGATATGGGGAAAGAAGAATCCTTATTTACTATTACTATGAGTAAGAATTGGAATATTACTAGGGAAATGACTGAAAATTTCTAAAAGGTAACAGAAGCAAAACTAAAATTATAGTTACTATATGACCCATGTATGTCTTTTTTAGGAAAAAAATTAAAGGCTATAATATCCTTATATGGACATATTTGCATAGTCAGGTTTATGTTGGCCATCTTCAAATTTATTGACCATAACCTTTCTTTTTAATACAATAAATTCTGATCATAGTTTTACATCACTTATTGGACATAATGCTACCTGAGAAGACAGCTATACCACTCCTGGACATATACCCAAAAGTAGCTCCAATATCTAACAAGGAGACATGCTCAAAAGTGTTCATAGCAGCCTTATTTATAATAGTCAGAAGCTGGAAAGACCCCAGATGTCCCTCAACCGAAAATGGATACAGAAATTGTGGTAAATATGCACAATGGAGTACTACTCCGCTATTAAAAACAATGAGGTCATGACATGCCTTGGCAAATATATGGAAATTGAAGCTATCATGTTGAGTGAGGTAATGCAGTCATAAAAGAAATCTCATGGTATATATTCACTTATAAGTGGATACTACCCCCCTCCCAAAAAAAAAAAAAAAAAAAAAAAAAAAGCTCAGAATACCCAAGAAACCATTCACAGAACCTATGAAGCTCAAGAAAAAGGAAGAACAGAATGTGGATGCCTCAGTCCTTCTTAGAAAGGAGAACAAAACAGGGGAGGAAATACAAGAAGTGTTTACTGGCAGGAACCAGATATGGATGTCTCCTCAGAGGATCTCCCAGAGCCATACAGATATAAATGAGGATGCTTGCAGCTAAACATCATGAGTGCTGAGCAGAAGTTATATTCTTTTTTTTTTTTTTGTTTTGTTTTGTTTTGTTTGTTTTTTTTGTTTTTTTTTTGTTTAGGTGAAATATCCTATAAATGTCTGTTTTGTCCATTTCATTCATAATGTCTGTTACTTTCACTATTTCTCCATTTATTTTTTGTTTGGGTGACCCAACAGTTGGTGAGAGTGGGTGGTGGAAATCTCCTACCATTACTACATGGACTCAATATGTGGTTTAAGGTTTATCAATTACTTACAAATGGTGGTGCACAGCTGTTGAGAATTGTGATGGCATCTTAGTAGATGTTTCCTTTAATTAATATGAATTGCCCTTTTCTGTCTCTTTTGATTAATTTTGGTTAAAATGTTTTACTATATGTGCTAAGGTATGTTGATTTTATGCACCAAAACTATGGATCATTCTGCTTCATTCTGATAGAGTATTTCTCTTTATTGGGGAATTGAGTCTATTGATGTTGAGAGATATTGATGACCAGTGATTGTTGTTTTGATGTTGATGCTGTTTGTGTGTGTGTGTGTGTGTGTGTGTGTGTGTGTGGTGTGTGTGTCCCTTGTTTTTCATGTTATGGAATTATTTATTTCCTGTGATTTCCTAGATAGGAAAAAAAAAAAAAAAAACAATTCCCACATTTTCAAAAATAGCTTCTCTAGAAAACTCAACTTTCATATTATGCCAGTAAGAAACTCCCATTCTCCCTTCTTTAACAATTAATACTCCAGCCTAAATCATGTACTCTTTATCTCTCAGATTCTGATCACTTTCCTTCTGGTTCTTGTATCCTGAGGACCATACAGTCAGATACTGAGACACCACCTCTCAGGTTAAATAAATGTTGCTTTAGTTGTTCAGGTAAAGAGAAATTCTCATTTCTTAAAATAAACAAACAAATAGATAGATAATACATAAATAAATAACTTATTCAACATAATGCCCAGTGTCTTTCCTAATTTCACTCAAGTGCATTTTGTTTATCTGTTGTATTCTTAAATGTATTTGTATTAATAACTAGTTGAGTTAGATGTAAAAAAAAAAAAAAAGAGTAGGACATGTAATTGACAAAATTCTCCTTTCAATTCAGCACAAATTTTATTGTTCCCTGGAAAATTGTGAAAGTAAATGAAATGTTGCACAGAAGTACTTAATGATTTCCATTTGAATGATACTATGCACATGCAAAGAGTTCTTTTAATGGTTGTAGATATTAAACCTAGTGAGAAACTAGCAAAGTCTTTAAGAAAGTAATTAGTCTCATGATTTAGCAATACATTAAATAGTGTATAAGTGAATATTTAAACAGTTAAGATTATTAACTAGACACAATAGTACCATTGATCTAAAGACTACATTTAGTAAGTGCAGTAATTTTTGAATTAAACGCTATTATATTCTAGAGTTCATAAAATTTCATTTTGACAATATTTTAAATATATAAATAAATATATGTGGATAACTATGCCAGGACAATAAATAAAGAATATTAAACCCATGCTAATTTGCTTCCCCATTTTAAAACTAAATCTTCTTTCAAGTGACTTAGTAATTTAAGACGAAGCATTTAGAGGTAGATTCAGTATTAAGTTAATTTTTGTGATGCAGTTAGTGTATTGATTTGTTTCTTAGAAATTCTTAAATCAACTATTAAAAATTTAAAAACAACTAGGAAATAAAACATCCTTTTTCAATATATTAGGAGAAATTTCTATGATGTGTATGTTATACATCATTTTTCTCTGTTCTCAATAGGAACTTTAATTTTAGGCTCTAAATACATATGCATCTGTTTAGTTCCACTTGCATATACATTATATGGACATATAATTTTATACTGTATGTGCATTAAATGATTATTAACTGTTGTCATGAAATTAACATTTTTAAAACACATCCCTCTACTTTCAGCCCTCAGAATGAGTTTGAATGCCATTAAATTATATGAAATATTTTAATTACTTTATTTCAATTATAAAATAAAAAAGGCTATATAGCAGATTATACATCCTATGGGTTCTGGCTTATGTTTCTTATTCTTCATACCACAAATATCTTATTGCATATCTTAAAAAGTCATACTTGATTAAATATAATATGATAATATTTTTGCATATTATGCATGTTGTTTTTAAATCTTAATTATAAGTGAATTATTTAAAACAGCATATCAAAATTACATATATATTATTGATTTTAACTCAGAGTAATTGTTAATAGAATTGTTAAACAATAGTCTAATAGATGTAACACATATAACTGTACTCAAACTGAAATATAAGCTTTGTATAATTTTTGTAAAATTGTCTAGCTTTATCCTATTTCATCTGTGAAGATGAGAGTTGTATTACAGTATTTGAGCATTAGTTTATATTGTTTTAAAGTAATTTAGGTTAATATTTTCATGCATATATCTGTGTTTTGAAAAGGAGTCTTAGCAGGTATTGTTTATATATTTTTTAACAAAAATTTTAGTTAATATTCTGCATATTTAAATTTCAAATGTTATCCAATCCTATCCCCTTCCACCCCCCTTGCCTCCAAAAAGGTGCTCCCTCTGATTCATACATTCATTCCTTAGTGGTATGGGCTTTTTGTTACCTTGGATTGTGTTGTAGTTCTCCAATGACCTTAGTCACAATACATGATAGAACCATAAGACAGCCTAAATAATGTCCTTTGCTCCTGATGAAAATTTTTTTACCTCTATTTGTGGAAAAGATATCCAATTTTTTGTTGGTAATCTGGATCAATCACCTCTCCTAACACCATTATTTCTTTCTTTGCATTTTGATTTAAGGGCATCACAAGCCACAAGTGACCAGTGGGAAGTCTAATTCTAGTTCACTGGGAGGCTAGTTGAGTCTCTTAGCAGGAATGATTCTCCATTTGAAACCAAATCTTTTAGCACAGAAGAGCTTAAGGTTATAAAAACACTAAGTGGATTTTTTCCCAGTGGTAGGCCAGGAGTCATAGTGAATCAAATCATACTTATTTTTATTTTGTGACTCCTGGACCTGTAAATTTTGGCTAGAAGATAAATAATTCCACACATTGGAAGCTGAGTCAAACATTACCCTACCTTCTAGAAAACCCTGCCTCAGCTCTCCAAGCTACCAACACATAATTGATACCTAGCAGTGTCTTCAAATTTACATTTCAACATGCTATAACCTTAAGTCAGCTGCTTTAGGATGGTGTAAAACATCCTAAGATCAATGGGTTTCAGTATCATGTGTTCACTGGCATAATTGTCTGTGAAACAATTCTGAGTTGAATAACATGATGTTGGGTAAAATATTGTGTAAGTCTACATATGTTAGCTTTGGCTGAAGTATTATATTGAGAACAGGTAAATCTATAAAGAGGCTATTTTATTCTGATATAGACAATGTTTTGCCCTTTCTTTCTTTCTTTTTTGAACAACTTTATTTAAAAAAAAAACAAAGATAAAATAACAAATTTTAAGCATTTTTGCATAAAAGTATATGAATACATTTTTGTCAGTGCTTGGCTTTTTTTCACCAAAGGTTTGATAGTGTGTATTAAGGTCTTACAGTTACAATGAGCAAAAAGTGCATGTTAGAAAGAATGTAAGGATTGAACATAATGGGGTTTTTTTGTTTGTTTTTTTGTTTTTTGTTTGTTTTTTCTTGAAGTTCACGCAGATGCTGGTGAGTTTGTGGAGAAAGAGGAACATTTCTCCACTGTTGGTGGGGTTGAAAACTGATACAACCACTCTGGAAATCAGTCTGGCAATTCCTCAGAAAATTGGACATTGTACTACCTGAAGATCTAGCTATTCCACTTCTGGGCATATACCCCAGAGACACTCCAATATACAACAAAGACGCATGCACCACAATGTTCATAGCAGCTCTATTTATAATAGCCAGAAGCTGGAAAGAACCCAGATGTCCTTCTGTAGATGAATGGATACAAAAATTGTGGTACATTTACACAATGGAATACTACTCAGCTATCAGAAACAATGACCTAACAACATTCTTAAGAAAATGGTTGCATCTAGAGAATATCATCCTGAGTAAGATAACCCAGTCACAAAAGAACAGACATAATATGCAGTCACTGATAATTGGATACTAACCCCAGAAAGCTCTGAACACCCCAGAAACAACTCACTGTTTTGCCCTTTCTATGTAGAGAGTGGTCTTATGTAATCAATGCTGCCCAGGTCTCTAGCTCATCATCTTGATGTCTTCCATTTTATTGTTTTTTTTTCTTTTTGTTAATTAAAATATTTATTTATTTTTATAAAAAATGTTTAGCTCTTCAAGAGACAAAGCAAAACAAACAGACAAACCAATAAAACCTCAGCTATTGATAGATTTCCCTGGAAAATCAAAACCTACAAGACAAAATTGAGCAGACCTGGAAATTCCTCCCTATTTTTTGTTTAGCTTTCATAGTCCTGGAAGGTGCTATGTTGACATTTTAGTTTTTCTGATGTTGTATCTAGCACTCAGCAGCAGCTGTAGTCTGCTCAGACTTGATAAGTAAAAATTGCATGTTATTAGGCACATGCATAATTTCAATCTTTTCCACCTCATGCACTTTGTGAGGCCATTTCACAATGTGTGAAGTGGTAGAAGAAAAAGGATTAGTGTACACAAAATAAGTGAAATTACTCACTTGATTACTGATGTCCTCCTCTGCTAAATTCACCTTTTGTTGAAAGTTTATGTAGGACTGTGATGGCTATTATAGATTGTCAAATTGACTATATGTGGAACAAACTACAATCCAAAAATGGAGGGCATCAATATCATCCAGATCTTGAGGATGAAAGACACAGGCTTCTGACCTGAATCTTGGCATGGAATCACACACACTTTTTATTTAGATCTTTCGGCATAATGGCCATGCAAATCTTAGGCTCAGTCAAGGTAGTAGATTCCTTTAATTCCAGGAGACTGAAGCAAGCATCATTTCTGGCAGAGTAAGTTCCAAATATAGGCATGGTCATACACATAATCTGTGTTATACCTTCTGCTGGACACCTTCAGGAGAACATAGGAAAAACAAAGGCTCACTTTTCTAAGCATTCTAGCAATTACTTGCCATCACATCTGTTAGAATCTTTTTTTTTTTTTTCTGGATTCCAGTTTATATAGAGGCTAGGCTGAAATACCTAGCCTCATGGGACAATCAAGCAACTATTAGATTTTTGGACTTCCCTTTCACAGCTTATTGTTGGATTAGTTGGAGTGCAGACTGTGAGTAATTGCAATACTCACCCTCAATATATAGAGACAGTATCCATGTTCTGTGATTTTAGAGAACAAGGACATTAGTATCTTTTGAATTTTTTCTACTTATAAAGATTTGCCCATATAACTCTGTGCTAAAAGTCTTTCTTGCCAAATTTCTAATCTTCCTCCTTTCAAGTCCTTGAACATCCAGGAAATCTGTTAGCAAAGACTGTGAATGAGAAAATCATCACACATTTTCTCAGTTTTCCTTCTACTCAAAATATATGACCATGTGTATTACCTGACATGATGTCCACTGAGAAGATTTAACATCACAGTGTCTTTCACAGTTGTTCCACAAATGGGTATTATGTCTTAGTTAGAATTTCTACTGCTATGATGAAACACTATAGTTTTTCCTCTTCATAGCCTATTTCCTGTCTTTATATCCAGCATTCCTTGTCTGATTCCCAAGGACTCATGCACTATTAATATCCTGAGGTCTACAGGTTTTATATTAACAGCTTTAAGCAACTGCTGCTCTGGGAATCTAATTTTTCTTAATATTTTATGCATTTGCATTTTAAATATTTTCCCCTTTACCTGTTCCCCCTCTCTCACTTCCCTCCCCCTTGCTTCAATAAGGATGCTCCCCTTCCCCAATCCACTCCCACTTCATTAGCCTTTCATTACCCTACACTGGGGAAACAAGCCTTCATTGGATGATGGGCTTTTCCTCCTATTGATATCAGACAGTGACACTGTCTGCTATATATGGAGCTATGTTCATGGGTTCCTTTGTGTATAACTCTTTGATTAACAGTTTAGTTCCTGGAAGTTACTGGGTGTCTGGTTGGTTGATATAGTTGTTCTTCTTATGGGGTTGCAAACCGCTTTAGCACCCTCTTTCCTTTCTCTAACCCCTTCATTGGGGTCCTCTTGCTTAGTCTGATAGATGCAAGCATCCTCATATATATATATATATATATATATATATATATATATATATATATATATATAAAATCAGTAAAGCTCTGCCAGAGCCTCTCAGGAGATATCCACATCAGGCTCCTGTCAGCAAGTATTTCTTAGCATCAGCAATAGTGGCTGCATATGGGATGGATCTCCAGGTGTGTCAGTCTTTAGATGGCCTTTGCTTCATTCTCTGATCCACTTTTTGCCCCTGAATTTCCTGTCATTAGAATTTTCTCTCACCTTCTAAGAATTTAAGCAGCCATATTTTGATCTTCCTTCTTCTTGAGATTCATATTTGGGCATGTATCTTGGTAATTGTATCTTGGGTATCTGGAATTTTGTGGCTAATATGCTTTTATCTGTGAGTCCATGCTGTGTGTGTGTGTTTTGAGACTCTATTTCCTCACTCAGGATGATATTTTTTAGTTCTATCCATTTGCCTAAAAATGTCATGACGTCATTATTTTTAATAGCTGATTAGTACTCCATTGGTAAATATACTACATTTTCCATATATACTCTTTGGTTGAAGGGCATCTGGGTTCTTTCCAGGTTCTGGCTATTATAAATATGTCTTATATGAACATAGTGGAGCATGTGTTCTTGTTATATACAGAGGAATCATGATAAAAAAACTTCATGTTATTGCTACAGAGACAGGCATGTAGATTAATAGAACACAATTGAAGACCCAGAAATAAAACCAAACCCCTGTGGTCACTTGATCCTTAAAAAAGAAGCTAACACAATCTAGGGGAAAAAAGACAGCATTTTCAACAAATGGTGTGGATCCAACTCGTTGTCAGAATGGAGAAGAATGCAAATCAATCCATTCTTATTTCCTTAACAGAGCTCAAGTACAAGTGGATCAAATACCTTCAAGTTATACCACATACACTAAAACTAACAGAAGAGAAAGTGGGAAAGAGCCTCAAAAACATAGACACAGGGAAAATATTCCTAAAGAGAATACCAGTGGCACATGCTCTCAAATCAACAATCATAAAGGGGACCTCATGAAATTGCAAAGCTTCTGTAAGGAAAAGACACTGACAATAGGACAAAAAGGCAAGCAACAGATTGAGAAAAGATCTTCATAAATCCTATATCCCATAGAGAGCTAATAACTAATCTATACAAAGAACTAAACAAGTGAGACTCCAGGGAACCAAATAACACTATTAAAAATGGGGTACAGAGCTAATCAAAGAATTCTCATCTGAAAAAAAAAAATTGGATGGCCACAAAGCACCTAAATCAATGTTCAACATCATTAGTCTTCAAGGAAATGCAAATCAAAACAACCCTGAGATTTTACCTCACACCAGTCAGAATGGCTATGATTAAAAAAAAAAAAAAAAAAAAAAACCTGTGGTGGCAGCAGATACTGAGAAGGATGTGGAGAAAGAGGAACACTCCTTCACTGTTGGTGGGGTTACAAGCTGGTACATCTAATTTGAAAATATGTCTAGTGGTTCCTCAGAAAATTGGATGAACTACTACCTGAGTACCCTGAGTACCCATATACAGCACTCCTGGACATATACCTAAATAATATTCTGGTCTTCTTTTTATAGCAGGGTCTTAATGCATATACTGCAAGGCACATTGACTAGCCACAGGGGTGCTTCTGAACAACACAGGAAGGCCTCATATGTGCTTCACTCATACATCCTTTATAATCAAGACCACGACATGTAAATGATAATGGCATTTTAGGCTGCCTGCTTGGAATGGAGCCTGATGCCCCTGGATTAAATATCAAACATCTTTCCTTTGTTTTTCCTTCTTTTAAAAATAACTTATCTTTTGTCTCTTAATGATTTGGTAACTTGGCAGGTTGTAATTTGACCTTGAGGGCACTGCTTCTTTTATTTCGATGTAGATTTGTCATTTTTTTTAAGGCAATAGACTATTCAATATGGTGTAAAATACATCAATATCAAGTCCCTGGCTGTTGTGAATACCAAAAGGAGACTGGGACGGGAAAAGAGGAAAAAAAGCTGTCAGTACAACTTCAAACAAGTGTGGGTGGAAAAGGAAAGCAATTATGGGGACAGAGGCAGCCTTCCTACCCCAGGCTGGTCAAGAAGGGCAGTTAGATGCCTGGTAATCCATTAAGACGGGAGGGGGGGCTGGAGCAGCTTTTGGCAGGCAGTAGCCCCACTGTAGACACCTGGGCAGCTCCACTGGCCTCTGGGTCAGCACTCAGTAGGACTAACATGATGGGATTAGGAAGCATTAAATAAACCATCTTTACAGAAACAACACTCTTACAGAAAGTGCCTAAGTTCTGCCCATGGTCCAAAAGCTTCATGGAAAACATCGACAGGAATGCAGCTGACATGGTGTACATGAAATTCTCACCTGGACAAGGACCTAAATATTGTTTGTATAGCTAAGGGCCCTTGGCTCTAAGCTGTACCCATTGTGGTCCTCTAAAGAAAAAGCTAACAATCTAAAACCAACACAGCTCTTGGTCCTAAAATGAGGTCATGTGCAAGGGATGTGCCCAAATGAGGAAGGCACTGGCCCTCTCAGACAGGGAACCTCCCTACTGCTGGCCCAGGCTCCTGGGCTGACTTTGGAAAGCAGAGCAGCTGCAGTGACTGTTTAGATTTGGTCAGAGGAAAGAGAAAGAGAGATTACCATCTATGTATTGCCCTGGGTGCCTACAAGTGGATGGAGGGAACAACCAAGGTTCTACTGACACACTGTAGCCTCCCAGCCAGTCACACTGAGACCCAACAACTGTATCCCCTGCACATGCTTTAAGAGGTAGCTTTAGTGAGGCAAGCCAATGTACACGGACCACAGAAGGCCCTTCCAAGGAGGCAGAAAGATGCCTTATCCTTACATCTCTGTAGCCCAAGGAGACCCATGGGTTAACAGGTAAGATCTCAGCCTGGAATACAGGCAGTGAAGCCTTACTGGAACAGGAAGAATACTGATTTCCAAGAGATGAGACCTTGGGAGAAATTCCACAGGACAACAGATCCCAGCTGGAGATGGCAAAGAAGCCTCAACACTCACATAGCTACTGGGCACCCTGAGTGAATAAAGAGACCAGGGGAGCAAGCATTTGAAATGGTAGAGCCTGTGACACGGGGAAGGGCTTACTACTTTGTAATTTCTGGACTTAAACACATGATCATTAGCACATAATGGTTTCTACCAGCCTTTTACTTTTTGGTTTTCTGACAAGGGGTACTGCTTCCTAGCCCTGCTAAGTTCTGGGATTACAGGAGTATATCACACACCCAGCTCAATATTTAATGTGAGTATGTGGGGGCTCAGAGGTTAGTTATGAAAAGATGAAGAAAACTTGCAGGATAATGCAATAGTTGAAATACAGTAAGAAGCAAAATTTCATCCAATCTTGGTGTATATGATCCACTTAGCTTATGGAAGTGGAGCCTCAGCTACCAAGACCCTGTTATTCCCGAAAGCTGCTGTGTAAACTAATACCTGACAGGTGTGCAGCAGGAACTTTAGCAGAGCTGCGAAGACAACACAGTAAAGTTGTGGGGGGATGGGGAGGGAAGGCAAATCCAGCTCCCTGCCATTATGTTGGTTCCTGGGATGTCTGTTCTTACCCTACCAGTCAGCTCAGGCAGAAGATGGTGCTAGGCAATGGCACAGAGCAGTCCTCAAAAGCTGCTCCTGAGTTGGAGGTAAGGGGGCAGGAGCAAAAAATGACCATAGGCCAAGCGGCATGTGGACCTGTGGCCCAACAAAGGCTGCATGGAGACAGTGATGGGAATTAGTGGTCCCTTCCTAGGCTGAAGCCCACAGGCAAGCTTGTGGCAAAGCCATTAGAAGCCTCTTCCCTTCTCTTAAATATCTCACCTTCCAAGCAGGATATCGTGGCACCTACATGGCAAAGGACCCTGACAGGGCAGTTCCAAGTGGGGCACTGGAGGCCAGGCACCTGGGGCCACTGCTAGAACATCCCTCTTCCTTCCTTCTTTCGAGGATTTTTAATACAAACTACTATGCAAAACAAAAATCCTCCCAAAAGAATCCTCTGGGTGACGTCTGACAATCATTGTGCAGGCTAGAGGCACCTGTGAATGATAAGGCTACTGAGGGCTGAGAAGCAACACTGGCCTGGACTGGCATTACCAGGGGGCATGTAGCCCGAGGGGACTCCTTCCACACAAGCATACCCACCACTTCTGTTCCCACAAAGGCTCTGCCAGGGACACCATTTCCAGGTTAAGAGAAGCAATGGAACCTCCAGGGGAGTGACAAGAGCCCAAATTGCCCAAGTTCTGCTTACAAAATAGAACAGTCCAGGCCTGGGTGTTTTCACTGTCATGAGCTCTGAAAAGGGCCAAGAGGGGTCTGAGCCTCAGAGTTGGGTAGGAAAATATTGGCGTCATCTGCCCTGTCAGCTTACTGTGAGGACAGCTACAGATGACAACTAAGACTCTAGTTTACAGAGTCACCAACTTCATCTGCCTACCCATCCTTCGTCAAAGTCCACAGCACACCTACAGGTGTTGTTAACTATGAGGTTTTGCACACCTGCCCCAGCCATGTAAGACTAACCCACAAAATTCAAAATTGTGAAGTGTCCGATGCCCGTCCAGGTCAGAACACTCTGGCCCCAGCACTGGGCTGCTCAGTGTGGAAGCCCTGCATGGACCAGGCCTGACTGGGCTGCTGCTCCCTTCTCAGCATGCCCAAGCACCATGATCTCTAGGCAGTGGCAGAGGTGGGCTCTCCCAGCCCTGCTTGGCCTGCTGTTTCTGTGCTCGGTGCTCCAGGGCAGCCAGAAGTGTCTGTGACCCTTGGAGAGCTGGACGGTTGAGCCCCAGGACTCTCAACACCTTGTTCCTTGGAGGCAGAAGCAGCCTCTGGCCTCCGCTCACAGCCAATGTCAGTGAGGGAGCCCTGGCCCCCAGCAGTCAGGTCCTGTACCCTCTTGTTCAGGTCATTGCGGTCTGTCTGCAGTGCTCGGCACAGCTTCTCCAAGCCGCTGGATTTTCACCTGCAGGCCTTCCAGCTCTTTGTCCCGGAGGGTTTTCTCTTCAGCCATCTCCAGCAGAGCCTTGTTGCTGCTCTCCCACTGGGATCGATACATGGTGGTTTCTTTCTCCAGCTTCTTGATCTTCTTTGTCATCTTTTCCATCTCCTGTTTGAAGGTGGTGAACACTTCACTGCTTTTGGAAAGTGTGTTCTGGAACTCCTCAAACTTCTCTGTGTAGAGGGCGAGCTGCTGCTTTAAGTGGGTCTCCTGCTGCTTCATCAGCTCGTACATCCTCTGGGACTCCACTGCTTCTTTCAGGAGAAACTCCTTCTCCCGCTGGTGCCACTCCTCTGCCTCCTTCAGCATCTCCTGGGCCTGCTGGAGCTTGGCGTCCACTAGCTGCTGCTGCAGGTCCTTATGCTTGAAGACTTTGTCGATATGCTCCTCACGAAGCTCGTATTGCTCAATCAGCTTCTTGAGCCTCTCGGCTAGTTCCATATTCTCTTGGCGCAGCTTGGAGTTTCGCTCGTTATGCTGTTCCATCTGCAGGTGAATGTCATTCAGTGTCACCTGGAAGTGTGAAGTCACCTCTTTGCGCTTCTCCTCCTCCTCACGGGCTCGCTGCACACCTTCTTCCTTTAGAGACCGGTTGTGCCGTTGTAGCTCCCGGCACAGGCTCTCAAGCTTGCTTCGGGCCAGGACAGCCTTGCTATGCTCGCCACGCAGATGATCCTTCTCCTGCACAAGCTGGCTCTGCTTCTTCTGCAGGAGTTTCATTTGCTTCTGAGAGTTCCGATGCTCTTCCAGCAGCTCAGCGTACTTCTTGCACAGTGCAGCCAGCTTCTCCTCTGGGGTACTCAGCGTGTTCAGTGTCTGCATCAGCAAAGTGATCTCCTTTCCTAGACCCTTGGCTTTCTTCTTTTCCTGTGGCCTTCGAAGGTCTCGGTCTCCAACCTCATCACTTGCTCGGATCTCTTCTGTGCCAGGCTCCCCCTTAGAAGTCTCTTTCTCGCCATTGACTACTGGAATGCCTGGTTCAGGCTCCCCATTCCTGGCTGTGTAGGTTCAGGACTTCTCTGTGTCTTCTGGCTCAGTGGGCTCACCCTGCGCTCCCTCCTGGCCTGGGGCTCCCTGATTGTTGTCCACACAGTATGTACTCAGAATGTCTTCCAACTGCCGGCTCAGCTCCTCAGAGACGTCACAGAGGGCCCCAGACTGAGCTGCTTTAGCTCCAGCCCCCTCTGTCTTCCCAGGAGCCTGGCTTGTGGAACCTTCAGCTTCCGCCCCAGGAGCTGTCTGTCTGGGCTGTCCATGGGCTCCCTCCGATCCTGCTTCCCACTGCCCCGGGATGCTCTTCGGGTTGGAGTGTTTGGCAGGCCCATTCTTTTTGTCTTGGTTCTTCATTGTGATTTCACCGCGGACGTCCAACGGCGTCCCCCACTCCGGCCGAGCACCGGAAACCTGGGTGATTTGTCATTTTCTTAAATCTTATTTCTCTTGGCATAAACCTTTGCTCCAAAGTTAAATTTCTTTTTTTCTTCTATTATTTATTCATTTTACATCCAGATCATCAACCACCCCACATCTCCTCCTGCTATAGTCTCTCTGGGCACTCCTGATCCCCCTTTCATCTGATAAGGTAGAAATCCCCAGAACTACCCAAACTTTTGCAATTTTGGGGGGTCTGGTTTGTTGGTATTGCTGTTCTTCCTATGTAATTGCAAACCCCCAGCTCTTTTAGTTTTTCCATCTTCATTTGAGTCCTGAACAATGGGTGCTATCTCTAAAGTTGTTCCCTGTCTATAACACTGTTCCTCTAACTCGGCTGTCTGGTCTGGACTTAGTAAGATAAGTGCCTTATAGTTACATTAAGCTGGGTCATCAAGCCTCCACAGGACTAAGGTACTCACCTTTCATTCATGCCAGATAAGGCAGTACTCTGCTACGTAGGCCTATGGAGCCATGGATCCCTCCATGAATATTCTTTAGCTGGTGGTTTAGTACCTGGGAGTTGTAGGGTTTGGTTGTTTGACATTGTTGTTTTTCCTATGGGGTTTCAAATGTCTTTAGTTCCTTCAGTCTTTTAACTCCTCCACTGGGGTCCCCTTGCTCAGTAAGATTGTTGGCTGAGTGTATCTGCATCTTTATTCCCCAAGCTCTGGTACAACCTCTCAGGGGACAGTTATACCAGGCTCCTGTCAGCAAGTACTTCTTTGCATCAGCAATAATGTCTGTGTTTGGTGTCTGCAAATGGGATAGATCCCTACAAGGGGCCGTTTATCACTATTTCTCTGTAGCACAACTTTAGGTCAGGTATAGGTGTTCCTTTATTATCCAGGATTGTTTTTAGCTATACAGCCCTATTTATAATAACAAGAAGCTGGAAAGAACCCAGATGTCCTTCAGTAGATGAATGGATACAAAAATCTTGGTATATTTACACAGTGGAGTACTACTCAACTATCAGAAACAATGACTTAATGAAATTCTTAAGAAAATGGATGCAACTAGACATATCATCCTGAGTGTGTTAACCCAGTCACTAAATAACAGACATAATATGCAGTCACTGATAATTGGATACTAAGCCCAGAAAGCTCTGAACACCCCAGAAAAAACTCACAGACTACATAAAGTTCAAGAAAAACAAAGGCCAAAAGAAAAAGAAAGAAAGAAAGAAAGAAAGCCATAGTCCTTCTTATGGAAAAAAATAATGTATAGCACCCTCTCAGAGTATGGTACATCTGGACCTCAAATCATTAATAATCCAAGAGCTAAGATTGCCTTGTGGCAATTTTTGTTATTCACAGATCATTATGCTTAATCTATACCCAACAATAAAACTGTTTCCATGTTATGCTCTGTCCTACATGTACTTCATACACGGTAACTAGTGGGATTGCTATGCATGCTATCAAACCTCTAAAACAATTAAGTACTGACAAAAATATTCATATGATATTATGCCAAAATGCCTTTAAAAATCTGTTAATGTATCCTTCCATTTTTTTTAAATAAAGAGCTAAGAATTAAAAAGGTTTCTATTTGTACTTTTTTCTCTTTGTTTTATTTATTTGTTTATTTATTCATTACTTATTTTTTTCTCATTTAATATATCCTGATTGCAGTTAGCCTTCTCTTCCCAGTCTCCCTCCCCACTCCCTTACCCACTTATACTTATATACTTATTTTCTTCTCTCAGAAACTAGCAGGTCTTCCAGGGATAAAAGCTAAATATCCAAGCATGGTATAAAAAACTCTAGTATGATCACACACACACACACACACACACACACACACACACACACACACACACACCATTACATCAAGGCTGAAAAGGCAACCCAGTAGGAAGGAAATGATACCAAAGGCAGTCAAAAGAGTCTAAGACAGCTCCAGTTCTCACTATTAGGTGGCCCATAAGAACATCAAGCTTAATAATCATAATATACATGCAGAGGAACTAGGCCAAATACATACAGGCTCCCAGATCTGTGAGCTCACATGAATCAAGGTCTTTTGATTCTGTGGGCCATGTTCTTGAGGTATCGATTATCCTTCTGGTTCCTCCCCAGTTTTACTGATTTTCTTTACCTGTTCAATGATATGTTCTTACATGTCATTACTTTATTTGTTTCCTCTTTAAATAGTTTTATGTGTTGGAGGTATTTTCCTGTATTTCTTTAAGGGATTTATTAATTTCCTTTTTAAAAGCCTCTATCATCATCATAATACTGGAATTGATATTATTTTGTTGTGCTTTTTTTGTGTTTAGATATCTAGGACTTGCTGTAGTAGGATAGGTATGCTCTCAATGTGTCTGTCATATTACCCTGCCTCTTGTTTGTTTGGTTCTTTCAAGGGCCTTTAGCCATCTTTAATCATTGGATATTTCTGTTATAATAAGTATTGAAAGTGGGTCTAATCGCTATGATTTTGGTGTGGTAAGCCTTTGATGAGTACACTCAATACATATGGTTCTAGATCTGTGGTCTGATGAAAGTGGGTGAAGATGTGTTGTGGTAAAGGATATGTATCTGGGATAACAGGGTGCTCCCAGAAGCTGGAGGTGTCCAAGAGGTCGTAGCAAGCAGGAAAAATGGGTGAGAGAAGGGAGTTTAACCTGTGTACTCCAGATCTGCAGGTCTGGTGAAAGTGAACTGATAAATGAAAGAATAAACAACCACTCTTGTTCTGCCAGAACATCACAAGATTGACTTTTCTGCTTCAGAGTTCACACTTAACTGAAAAGAAAACCAGAAAAAAATGAAAGAAAAAAAAGCAAAACATTCACTTGTACTTATCCATGGAAGACTAAAGAGATAAGGTAAGTTTAACAAGAGTAGTGATATATAAATAGCAAATCTATTTGTATTCCAGCAAATATTAGATTTCATAGATGATGAGTTTGCTGTTTCTAGGTGATCAAGAAAAACATAGGTATGTAAAATGCAGTATTGGGGAGCAACAGGTACAGTTTTAGTGGTATACTTATTTCAGAACAAACACATCTCCAATGAACACTTGGTCAGGAATGTTTAAGTAGCATTTTACATGATTTCAGTGGAAGCTTCTAATGTAAAGGCTTTAGGCAAACTGAAACACATGATTCAGTAAGTGAGGAGTCTCTTCACACATGAATTTTTATTATAATTTTGAATGTTAATACTTTGTTTAAACTACTTTATCTGTTTTGCATACCTTCAGGAGCAAGGGAACTTGGCTTTACTTTCATGGCCTGTCATTCAGTGAAGATAAATATTACTGCTTAATAAAAACACAAAATAGCATAGCACAGCTTTTTGCCTATACCATTTTATTTTTATAATTAGTAGCTAGCCTGAATAAGGTACTTCAAATTTGTATTGAACATTCTTATGCTCTTGTAAATAAAGAATACACCCTCATTGATGCCAGCAAAACATATGTGATGATCACACCTTATATTGTGTTATAGCTTATCACATCAAAAATGTATTTTTAGTTTATCCTTCAAGATCTTTATGGATGTATTTATCTATACTTCCTGTCTCTCACAGTGATCAGAGAGATTCTTTTATTTTTGCCAATAAAATATAGCCATTATTAGTCCCAAGTCTTAATTTTCCCTTTATTCGCCTGATAAATCTCAAATTTACTCTTTAATATGGTATTTTTCCAAATTCTTTCTGTTTTTTACCTATATAAGTAATCGAGTGTTACAGTATATTAACTGAGAAAAAGTGAAGAAATGTTTATTTGTTCCAGATAAAGACAGTACTAATGACAGAACAGAGAACTATCCCATCCAATCCCTCCTTAGTTTATTGAATTTGCTTTAAAGGGCTTGACTAAGATAGACCCATCATCAAAAAGCTAACATCGGCATGAAAAGCGTCCCAAGAATTCTACAACCATGAAACTACTTGCAGCTGTGCTTCTGATAAATTCCTTGTATTGTGTACTTTTATATGATTAGGAACTTATTAGCCTTGTCATCTTCGGAGCCTTCTGAGTGTCATAAAACTCTCTTCTCTAAGAGGTAATGTCTTAATTAAGGAGAAATACTTAACAGTATTATGTCACAACCTTAAAATTCCACATTGCAGTACTAAAGAAAATCCTGCTCTTTTCCATACATCTATTTAAATGTTCCTTTCCCATCAATCTTTTATAACATTGGGGGAAAAGTACACTGTATTATATTTTCAGCCACTCACAACCTACCTATATGCATAAACTGTTATAGTTTCTTAAAATAATTTTTTACTTTGCTATCTCCTTTATGAAATATATTTTAGAGGGACAAATAATGGCTGAACTCAATCAGTGAAATTATCTCATAAAATGTGTTTGTTATATTATCAACATAACAGTGAAGTCATAATGTGAAAACTTTTAGTAAAATTCTAAGCATATCACCATTGCCTGATTAGTAGGGTTGGATATCTTTAAGTGGGTGACCTTAATAGGGGTTCTTAGTAGTGGAGTATACAGAGCCTCAACACAAGATGTTCTGTAACCATGAAATTTTCAGTGGTTCTAGCTGGAATACCAAGCCAGCCACAAAACCTAAAACCTAAAAATATAACATCTTGACTGTTATATATGCAGGGAAATGGAGGCACACATATTATGGGAATGGCCAACTAATGACAGGTATAATTTGAGGCCCACTCCACAAAAAGGTTCCCATGCCCAACACTGTCTGGATGGCCAGGAACTGGAGATTGTATAGCCCAGAGTCCTAAGAGAGAAAAAAAAAATAAAATGACTGCTAATGATGTTTCAATATAATCACAGGTCAGCTATCGTAGAGTTATTGTCAACAGAGTCTTTCTCTGGTAGCTATGGGAGCAGACACAAAGGACCTCAAACAAATATTTAACACAGAAAGACTAAATTGGAGCTCTCCATCTAGTTCCTTCTCTTGATACTCAGGGAATACTGTGTTAGAGAGAAAGGAAGAATTGTAAAAATCAGAGGTTTCAAGGGTACCAGGAGAGAAAGGAAATCCTAATCATCTACGCAGTATTTATAGAAGCTCATAAAGAATGAACCAACAACCAGGAAGCCCGCATGGGTCTGTACTAGGTCCTTTACAAATATATTTGCCAGCTTGGTGTTTTTGTGGGACTCTAAATAGTGAGAGAGCAGGTGGTTCTAACTCTTTTGCCTGCCCAGGGGATGATTTTTCTTCTACTAGGTAGCCTCATGCAATGCTGACATGAGGGATCTTGCCTAGTTTTGTTAGAGGTTTATATGTCCTCTCTGGTTGATACCCCTGAGAACAATTTATATTTGCCATATCATGATAATTTTCAAAAGTTTTCCTTTATTTGAAGTATTTTATACTATAAATTCCATTCCATGGATGGTAGAAATTCTATATGATGAAATGGTTTGATGCTATTCATTAAAAACAATATTGTCCTAACTTCAAAGAATATATTTCTTCCAACAGAAATGTCAATTATATTATAAAAGTCATTGAAATATTATATTAATATCATTTTAAAATTATTATTATTATTATCATTATTATTAATAATTCCACTGTGTACAACACAAATTATATCCCACTTTTCAGTTACCCCTTCACAAGCTCCTAATCACACAACCTCCATCTACTCCCTCCCCTTTGCCTCTACGCAGGTGCTTCTATATCTACCCACTCTCTCCCCCAAACCCCTGCAGCATCCTCAAGGCATAATGCCTTACATTTATAAGATACTGCACTGGCTGGTTTTGTGTGTCAACTTGACACAAGCCAGTTATTACAAAGGAGCATCCTTTGAGAAATACCTCTATAAGTTCTACCTGTAAGACACATTTTTGCAATTAGTGATCAAGTGTAGAAGGGCCCATTGTGGGTGGTACCTTCCCTGGTGTGGTATTTCTGAGGTCTATAAGAAAACAAGCTGAGCAAACCAGGGTAAGCAAGCAGCGCCCCCCCACCACCACCACCAAAGTGTCTGTGGAAGTTCCTGTCTTCAAGTTCCTTCCCTGTGTGTGTTCCTGTCCTGACTTCCTTGAGTGAATAACAACAATATGCACGTGTAAGCTGTGAAAAAAACCTTTCCTACCCAACTTGTTTCTGGTCTTGATGTTTTGTGCAGAAACACAAACCCTGATTAAGATAGATTTCCCGACCAAAGCAACTTATAAAGGAAAGGATTTGGTTAGACTTATACTTCAAAATATATGAGTCCTTGATAGCAGAATAATGTCATGACAGCAGAAATTGCTCATATCTTGAAACTCAAGCAGAAAGCAAAGAAAATACGTTGATTGTGGGAGTCTTTTGAATTTTCAAAGCTTACCCAAAGTGAACCACCTCCTCCAACAAAGCAACACTACTGATTTGTTCCCAAAACATCCACCAATTGCTGACCAAGATTTCAAACATATGAGACTTTGGGATCCATTCTAATGTAAACTACTATATTCATTCTGTAACCCTAATAGTCCTATGGCCAAATCATGATGCAAAATATATTCAGTCCAATATCAAACTTCTGACATAGACCTTCACAGTCACAACACTCTAAAAATCTCAAGTCCAAAACCTCTTCTGCGAATCAAGGTAACTATATACAATGATGCAGAATATACATTACCATTACAAAGTAAAAAATTTTTATTATAGTGAGAAAATACTTGACCCAAACAAGTTGGAGGCACACAATAACAAAATCAAGTTATGTAGCTCTGTGATTTATGTCGGTGGGCTTATAAAGCTCTGCCTTTTCACCTTTACTGTGTGCAACATACTTTTCTTTGTTCTTATCTACATATTATGTGCATCTCTCTTTGGTATATATCTCATGCCTCTGGAATTTCCAACACCTTGTCATCTCCAATGCAGCCTAGCCTTCACATTCTCAGCTTCCCACAATGGCATCTCAGAGACTCCTTGCAGACTTCTTTGCTAAACTTTATTTCAATAGCTATCAATAACCACATAATAGAATTCCATGGCTCCTTTACTCATTCATCCTTTGTGAACCAACATCATATGGAAAACATTGACAGGTCTGTCTGCCAACACTGAGTGAACACTTTCCCCTTTGAATTATACTTTCTCCAGTTTAATTTCTATCATAAGTTTAATTAGTTGTTGCTGTCTTTATTTTAGGCCTTTTTTACTTCACAATTTAGAAGCTTAGATAGGTGAGGATTTACACTGATGGCACACTTTCTCTTTATTCTACTGAAGACCAGACTTTGTTTATTCAGCACAAACCCTGCCTGTGGAGCCCCCCTTTTTTTCTAAACTGTACATTTTACATCTTCTCTACCATTGACTGCTTTCATCATAGAAGTTCATAAGAGTCATTACTAATAAACCTTTAATATGGTCAATATTAGACTATCTTGAATTTTCTGGCAATGAATTAATCCATCACTTTTAAATTTAGTCTCAGACATATTTTTCAAATGTTCCTGAATGAAACCACATTCTTTGTTAAAATATCATAAGAAACATTATTAATATGGTTGGTAATATGGTTCCCTTCTGAAACCTCTGGATCCAGTCCTTCACAGTCCACATTGGTCCCTGCCCTATGTTCATACTTCTAATATAATGTGCCTGAAACTCTGCTTACAGTGTTCAAAGGCTTTTCCAATCCCTCGTTCCCAAAACATCCACATTCCTTCAAATAGAAATATGGTCAGGCTTACCAAAACTATAGCTCTCAAAGCTTCTTATCAATAAATTCTATATTAGTTACATTTCTATTTCTATGATAAAACAGAATGCCAAGGAAGCTTATTAAAGAAGCATAGACGTATGCTTAACATTAGAGAAGTTTTGTTTCCATGACGGGACAGTAAAAGTAAGGTGGCAAGAGTAGATGAGCACTCATATCTCAAACTACAAGCAAGAAACAGAGAAAGAACTGGGGTTGCAAAAGGGCTCTCTAAAACCTCAAAATCTTCCCTCTGCGACATATCTTCTTCAACATGGCAACAGCTACTCATCCTTCCCAAGCAGTCCCACAAACTGGAAACAATGTCTTTAAACATATGAGCCTATTGAATCATTCATATCCAAATAACAACACTAGGCTTAGAGTATTAACCATGGTTTTCCTTTTGTGACCTTTAGTTCAACTAGATAGCTATTAGTCACTCCCAACTTAAAAATCCAAAAGTTCCTATGGGACATTTTGAGATACCTTTCTGGTCTAGTGCTTGTTTTCTTTAATCACTTCCCTAGCACAATATTATTACCTAAAGCTCTTCTCTCTTGACAACTTGTATAATATGGCAACTATGTCACAGAAAATAGGCTTCTTTGTTAACTCCATCTTGAATCCTCCAAACCCTATTCTGAGGTATATTGTGTCTTCAGTATTGAGGTTGTTATCTCTAGGAAATACAAATCACATTTTCAACTTAGCATTAAAAATAGTCACTCTACACTCTATCCAGTGAAATGGATTGGTGCCCTTGTTCAGCCACCATCTATGAAGTTTTTTCCTGCTGTATATCTGAATAAATAGAGATTCATAGCCAGATAGTCAGAGTTTTAGGGACCTTGCAACATTTAACTTTAAAGGGGGTATCTATATCAAAGCTCCCCCTTTTGTGGCTCTGGGAGCTCCACAAAAGAGGAAGCAGAAAGTGTATAAGAGCCAGAGGGACTGGAGGACTCCATGCAAACAATATACTGTGAATCAACATAACCAAAGCACAGATGAACTTAGACTGAGACAGGACATAGTTCTCCATTTGTCCTTTGTATATGTATTATGAATTCCAGGTTAGTATTTTTATTAGACTCCTGTAGACTAATAAATTCCTAAAACAATTAGATCCCATTCTTTTGCAAATTTATATCTTAAGCTCCTTTTTCTTCTGTTTGCTTTGTTCAACTTTAATAAGTTAGTTTTCAGTTTATTTGTTTATTTTATTATTATAATTTAGAATTTCTGTTTTTCTAATAAGAGAAAAGAAGTGGATCTTGGTGGGAGGCAAAGTGACAAGAAACTGGGAGTCCAGAGAGAAGAGCAATCATAATTAGAATATAATGTGTAAGAAAGAAATGTATTTTCAGTCAACAGAAAAATATTTTAAAATCCTTTCATTCATTTATTTTCTTCAAATCACTACCTGTCCAGTAATAATTAGTACAATTTCTGATACAGAAAGTATATTTAGGAATTGATAATACGGAACTAAGAAATAAAAAGTTTTGTTATCTGGTACTTTCTTTGTATTGATATTTTCACTCTCAATTAGTTGTTCCTACTTGACTTCTATTTTGTTCTTCCAAATAGTTGTTGTTTAATGATATAACAAAATAGTAGTATCTTAAATTACTACAATTGGGTTTTACCTTTCAGAACACCACAAATTACTAGGTTTACTAAATTAAGATGTTCCAGGAAAACCTTTTAAATTTCTAATAATGATGCCACAATATATATCAAAGCCTTTCTAAGCATTCTCTCCTTTCATTTTTCCTATGTTATAGTTACTTTCTTCCCAGTATTCTCTAGTATATAGAATTATATGTGAAAATTCAGATAATTTATTTTCATTGAATGTAATTAACATTGAACTATACCTAGATTAATAATTTTTTTTCTTACATTCAACTGGTCACTTAATTTCAGACATGCCTTTTATAAAAATGTCTCTATATTCTATTATTTTAAGAGTAAAAGCATGGTTAACAACATGCTGATGTCTATTATTCATCTACCAGATAAAATCGCTGTAAAATTGTAAATTTTATGTTAATGCCATCTTTGAAATTTTTATTTAAAATAGCATTTAAAGCAAAGAACAATGTCATTTTGTAAACTCAGTGCAATTCCTGATCATAATACTCATTTTAATTTTTAACTAAAGAGTTTATACCTGGCTAGTAAATGGACTAGGAAATAGTTATTCATTATTTATATACAAATATAACAATAAGGCTATAAACTAAAAGAAAAACTTACATGTTATTTTTTTCCACACAAGTCTCAAATAATTTATGAAGTTAAAATGAACATTTTCTAAGATAGGAGCACTCAAAAGAAGCATTTACATCTCCAGGTGTTTATTTTGGTAGATGTTTTTCTGTCATCTATAAACAGCAATCACTGGTACTTGTTTCTGTAGAAAATAACAGAGAAGTGAGCTCAAAAGCCTAAATTGCAGGTTTGTGTTAACCACCATTAACCCCAATTTCCTCACTTTTGAAATTTCGCTATTGATTTCAAATAAGGGTACACTCAACTGAACACAGCTAAGCCTATTTTTCCTAGGTGGTTGTCAAACTGTAAATAAAAGAAATGTACAAATGATGAAAACAAGTGGGACGATTATAAATATAAGTCTGATCTGCAGGATGTTGTTTCAAAGGTTGCTTTTCATCTTTCTCAAATGTTCACTCAGTCAAGTAATGGTATCTGTATGTCTGAGGTTTTACTGATTATAAAATAAGTAAATGTTCAATTAATGAGATCGTTGTCAGATGTTTTTATATAACATATTGGTTCACAAAACATGCTTATTGGAATAATTTAATCAAATATACAAATACTAAACCATTATACCTAAGTTAAATTTTGAATTTTTCAACAGGAACATCAATGGTTTTTCAAAATCATTGAGTTAGACTTCTAATATAATCTTACTTTCCTCTCTTTTAAAAACTAACATGCTGTCTTGAAATCATTCACAAAGTGTGCCTCAAAACATTAATACAGTAATGAAGGAAAAAGAAAAATTAACAACCTAAAATGAGCCTACGATTTTAATATCATGTATAGATGGTGAGTACTCCCTTAACTTGAAATTTGTTTTCCTAATTGAAACATGTTTTCTTTGATTCTGCAGGTATTATTACCAGCTTTTGTAAATTTAATATGAAAAATCACTTGAAGTACTGTTCAAAATGTACTTCACCTTTTCTGTGTGTGATCTAGAAAAGACAGATATTTCTGTTTAATCTTAACACAGCCACTTTTATTCAACTTAATCTGTCTTACTTCTAGAAGTAAAATGTTTCATGAACTATTGACATTTATAACCAAGGTAAATTAACATTATGTCAAAAGAATTAGTAATTTTAAAATCATATTGAACATAATAACTACATGTGGATATTCATAAGGCGCTAACAGAGATCAAGTAAATGCTGTCAACCTAGAATTCTTTGATGAGTAGATTATCTTGCCACTTGTGATAGACTATACACAAAAATTTCTGACGATATAAATCACCTTATAATAAAGAGCTCATATTTTGTTACTATATTTTATGAATCAATTATCTATCTGAGAGTTGAATGCTTATACATGATGCTGAAACCATTAAGACAGTTTTCATTCATCTTTTTTGACAGTGATGAGAATTCTCATATAAATAACTTAGGAACTATAAGCTAATGGTACAAATAGTTCCAACAAAACAATAAGCCTAATATGAAATTTCACAGTCTAATTTGACTGTGTACTTGGTGAAGTAAATTGTTTCAATTTCAAGATACATATGTTCCACTATTCAGCAATTATGGAATCAGAATCTAAAAAACTCAATATTTTTTTCTTCAGGAAAGAACAATATTTTCAAATTTCCTGTTATTAACAGCAGAAGTTTAGAGACATTTGAAAGGTCAAGAACCATTTTAATACCTGTTTCCAATTAAGTCTTTCAAATGTAATTTATATTATATTTATTATCATTCAAAGCAGCCTAATCAGAAAAATACATGAAGAATACAACCTCATAAAAGTCCTTTTTCCCTTTAAATATGTTGATAGTATTCACTATAGTTTTAGGAAAGAGCTTTTTCTAATTATGTTGAATATACATTTATTTATTTTTGAATGTACTTTCTTTTCCTCTATGTTTTTACATACCAACCACAGTTTCTCATCTCTCCAGTACTCCCAAATCCCCAGCCTTCTCCCTCCCACTGATCCACTTCCAGTCCATTTCCTCTTTAGATAAAAGCAAGACACCAAGAGGCAACTGCATAGTAGGACAAAACAAAATGCAATAAGACAAAGAAAGAGCCTGTATATTGAGTTTGGACAAAGTAACCAAAGCAAAGGAAAGGAGTCTTAAGACCATGCAAAAGAATGAGATACACAGACTCCCTTTTTTATCTATGAGGATTCTAATAAAAACACCAAGCTAACATCCCTAACATATATGCAGATGGCCTGGTGTAGAACAATGCAGGCCCCATGCTTGCTGTTTCATTCTCATTTGAGCCCTACTTAGTTGATTTGGTGTGCTATATTCTTTTGCTATCTTCTATTCCCCTGACTCATATGGTAGGTAAGGAATTTTTGAGGATAAACTTTTTTATAGAAAAGGTTTACTTTTCATTTGGTCTCACTTCTTTAATAAAGTAAAATATTTTAATGTTATGGGAAACAACTGACTGTATCTTTAGGATAAAATTAGTTTTCAATAAGACAGCATTTAAGAAATTAATTTTAAGAAATTTGATTATTTTAAGAAAAGAATTAAAAGAAAAAAGAAGTTTCCTTTATACTTAATAAAAATTAATAAAAGCAAATTTTCTAAAAAAAATTATGGATATATTGTCTTTGTATTTCTAAATTAGGGAAAATACCAGGATTTTTTTCTTAATACCTTAAAAAGACAGTTATAAGAAAACTTAAAAATAGTATCTATTGCAAAAATATATGTAAAAATTCTCAATGAAGTTGAGGAAATTTACATGACATATGTTGAGGGAATAACTCATCTTGACTTAATAGGTTCATACTCATTAATTCAGTTGTTTTAGCAAGAACACTAAAAAATAAGGAAAGAAAAAAAAAAACTACACTTAATGAATCTTTTAGCAAGATGTGTCCCATCAGTCAACAGTTCTCAACCTCTATCCTAAATTATAGTTACTTCATTTATCCATAGATGTACTGTCAAAAACATACAAGGAAGCACTGATGACTGTTTATAGAGTGAAATAGAAACAGTCAGTGCATCAACTTTCATTTGAGTTGTATATGTTATTTTTCATAGTAGACTAGTCAGAGTTTTCTAGAGAAAAGGAATTTGTCATAGTGAACATTTACAGTCAGACAAACACATTATATACATATATGAATGCATACATACACACACACATACATACATACATGATTTGTTACAGTGGCTTACAGTCTGACTACTGACACAGTATCCTGATGGAAACCCAATAATCCAATAGTCATTTGGTTTAAGCTGTTGTTCTTTAGTATAAATTTGGTTGTAAATTTATCAGGAAAAGTGAGTGTTAGGGTACATTGTTTGAAAACGTCTCACTTTTATTCAATTATTAATTATGTTCTGTAATGAAAGAGGACAAATGATGGCAAGATCTTGGTATTGTTATTCTATAGCCACTTACCAGCCTCATATTTTTCAACTTATCCATTCTTTCTCACTAGCCTTGAGGCAATAGAGAATTGTGTCTGATTGGCTGAAATTAAAGTTTCATAGCCAATATCTGGGCAGGAATTGGAGGGAAGAACTTTGGAGAGGGAAAGAGAAATCGGGGAGGGGCAGAAGGAGGGGAGGAAGAGGAAGGGGGAAGAAGGGGAGACACGGAGGGATAGAGACAGGAAGATACAGAGTGAGAGAGAAACAGCGAGAGAAAAATGGATACACAGAGGGGAAGAGAGAGAGAAAGAGAGAGATAAGGAGGGAGGTAGGGAGGGAGGGAGAGTAGGAGGGAGGGAGAGCAGGAGGGAGGAAGGGAGAAAGAAGGGCTGGATGGAGAAATGAGACATAGGAGATTCTCCAGTGGACATTGTGATGAGAGCAGAGATGGCTAGCTACTTGGCCAGATGTAGTGACAGCATTCCTTGGGAAAAGCTGAATAATGGACAAGGAGACTACTGTATAAAAGATCAAAGCTTTAAAATACTAAAAAAGCCTCTATGTCATTATTTATACCACTGTTGGTCCAAGAAAGTCTTGCTATATTTAGTTCCCTAATGGGGTGTAGAAAACCAGATACAGATGCTTTGGAAACGGAAGGTAATTGAAGGTTTTCTAGAAACCATGTGCTGTACTGTGGTATAGCTACTCTACAGATGGAGGTCAGTAATGGGAGTAATAACTCCTTCAAGGCTTTGCCTATGGGACACACACCCCTATAGCTCAGTAAAGCCTACTGCTAGGCAGGAGACTGTGAGTGGCTTGAGCTGGCTGGAGCAGAGAGCTTGACCTTTAGCCAAGGGGGCAGAACCTGCCAGTAACTCCACTTCTAAGCCAGAGGAATCCTTTTTGTAATACAGAAAGAGAATCTTCAAGGAGGAACAATGTGACTAAGACATTATTAGAAGCAGTAAATTATGCTTGAAACTACCAGTTCTCAGAAAACATAGCTATAGAGACATAGATACACAAATAAATATATAAGTTAGAAAGCAAAGAAAAAGAGAGAAATTAATAGAAGTGTTTTCAAATGTGCTTGGGTATTAAAGAAAAAAAAGGAAACTGAATATTGACAGTGTTAGAAATATTAAGTTTGAAAATAATAAACTGAAGTCTTCCAGAGGGAGGAGAGACTAAGAATAATAGGTATGATTATATTATAAAAGTACATAGAAAATTATAAAATGAGAAAAGAAACTGAATATAAATATTATATTTATATAACATTACAAAAATATTGGATTTGCAAATAATAAAGACTCTAGGGAAAGGAGAGAGATTATATGTTTGTGTCTGTGGGTCTCTGTGTCTGTGTGTGAAAAATGCAGACACTGAAAAAAAAAAAGAAAATGAATATATAGACATAGAGAGAAATGAAGTTTGAACTGAACTTTACAAAAAAAATGTGACTTAGCAAAATTAAAAACAGAATATTTTCCATGTTAAGAAATGAAAAATAAATTCTGAGGAACCGCCAGACTGATTTTCAGAGTGGTTGTACCAGATTAAAACCCCACCAACAGTGGAGGAGTGTTCCCCTTTCTCCACATCCTTGCCAGCATTTGCTGTCATTTGAGTATTTACTCTTAGCACAATTTGTTGAAGAGGCTGTCCTTTTCCCATTGAATCTGTTTAGCTCTTTTGTCAAAGATCAAGTGACTATATGTGTGAAGGTTCATTTCTGGGTCTTCAATTATGCTCCATTGACTGCCTGCCTATCTTTGTACCAATACCATGTGGTTTTTATCACAATTCCTTTGTAATATAGCTTGAGTTCAGGAATGGTGATTCCCACAGAAGTGTTTTGTTGTTGTTGTTGTTGAAAAGAAATTTTGCTATCCTAGGTTTTCTGTTATTTCAGATGAATTTGCAAATTGCTCTTTACAAATCTATGAAGAATGATTTGGAATTTTGATGAGGATTGCACTGAATTTGTAGATTGTTTATGGTAAGTTGGGCATTTTTACAATGCTGATCCTTGAAAATCATTCTGGCCATTCCTCAGAATATTGGACATATTTCTACCTGAAGACCCTGTGATTCCACTCCTGGGCATATACCCCAAAGATGCTCCAACATACAACAAGGACACATCATCCACCATGCTCATAGCAGGCTTATTTATAATAGGCAGAAGCTGGAAAGAAACCAGATGCCTTTCACCAGAATAATGGTTAAAGAAAGTGTGGTACATTTACATATTGGAGTACTATTCAGCTATTAGAAACAATTACTTTATGACATTCCTAGGCAAATGGATGGACCTAGAGAATTTCATCCTGAGTGAGGTAACCCAGTCACAAAACAACACACCTGATAAGCAGTCACTGGTATTTGGGTACTAGCCCCAGAAATCTCTGAATACCTAAGAAACAATTCACATAAATTATGAAGCTCAAAAACAAAAACAAAAACAAACAAAAAAAGGAAGGCTGTGGAAGTCTCAGTCCTTCTTAGAAGGGAGATCAAAATTCTCACTGGAGGAGGTACAGGATCAAGTGGAAGAGCAGGGATTGAAGAGGGGATCATTCAGGGTCTGTCTCACCTGGGGATCCATCCCATGTGTAGCCACTGGGCCTAAGCACTATCACTGATTCTGGGAGATGTTTTTAAGTCAGTCTTCAAGGCCTCATTCACTGTTTTTGCACAGAACTAAAAGAACTGGATGTAGCTGTGTTTAGCCTTTCCCAAGTATGCCACCATGATATCTCCAGTGGGATATGCTGGGAAGAAACACAGGTTCACTTCATAGTCACCTCACACCACTCCTCTCACAGGAGGTCAGAGTAATAATTTTCAAAACACAGTTTTTTTCAGATGTGGGTTAAAAATCTAATTTACTTGTATATAGGTTTTATCTATGTTCCAATTGGCAATTTCTCTTATCTACCATCACTAACAATGTATACTATCAAAACATATGTTCCAATCACCAACCATGTATTTTACACAATTTTACTATTATATGCCTTCAAATTTCAACTCCTAGATTTTTTTTTCTGAAGGTAACCTCCCTGCCTCATATGCAATATAATTCTGATGTATTCCTAAAATAACAGAGGCGTGTCCAATCCTTATCTCAGCTCTCATTATAATTGATTGGTGGATATAATTATTATTCATTTAAAAACTCCCTCCCAGGAATGCTAAATTCATTGAAGATATACTTCTTAATTGAGAGTCTCTCTTATATACCTGATTCACTGTATATTTGCATAGGCATTTTAATGAACTATATAAGAAGGACTTTAAAAACAAAACTTGAAAGGATTCCTTAGGGAGAAAATGTAACTACATATGACTTGGCCTTTTATAATTTTATATAGCTGGGACATTTTGTAATGGTAAATTATGCAAAAATTTATTAGTCTTATGTACCAAACTTATTGAACTATGCACAGCAGGGCAATTACAATTTAAAAACAGTGTCATGTGTATTTTAAAATAAGCAGAAGAAAGGCTTCTGAATCTTCTTGTCTACCATTAAGAAATGATATATGTAAGTCTGAGGTAATAGAGGATTATTATGAAATATTCTTTTCCATAAATGAAGAATAAAAAGATGAAATACCATATTTTAATTATTTACCAACATACGTGTAAAATTTAGACATATTTCATAAGCATTCTTACTCTTCCCTTTTAAAAATAAGTATGGTCTGTGGTGTAATAGCTCAATTTTAGTTTATTAGCCTGTGTGAATGAGGTTAGGAAGTCAATGACCAGTACTTGAAAAACAAATAAAATAATAAAAATTTAAAAATAGTAGGTTTGGTGTTTGAGATAAATATTATGGTACTTGCCTCAAAACATATTGTGTCTTTAATAAACATATTATTTCCCCAGCACTCTCCACTTGTTATTTCAATAGGTGATACAAAATAGTTTCAAATTCATGAGGACATAATCTAATTTGAATCACATCGAGAATTTCAAACCTAAAGAAAAAAAGTCTTAAGATTTAGGGAACAATTATAAAATATTAAAAACATTAAATAAATTTTAGAACTATAAAATATTTAAAACATCACTCTAATTATATAATGTATACATCACTACTTTAAATGCAAGCATAAAGTAGAAAAATCAAACTGTAAGTAGGGTGAGACTATGACATTCTTCTTTAAGCAATGCTATAGCTCGAATAATCTCTCCCAAAAGTACTCCTAACTGTGAAATATATATTAGTTATTTGAGCATATTAGAGACATTTTTTTCAATTAATCCACAACATTTCACTCTCTGGCCCCACAGGACGAAGATTAAGTTGCATATAATCAGACTTTGCTTATCCTCATAGTCTTTCTCAGTTTCAACAGTAGTTAAAAGTTAGAAGTTTCTTTTCAGACTCCAGCCAATCTTACTACTCTAGCCTCTTGTAAAATTAAAAAGAATATTATGCAGTCACTGATAATGGGATGCTAACCCCAGAGGCTCGGACTGCCACAGAAACAACTCACAGACTGGGTGAAGTTCAAGAAAAAAGAAAACAAAACACAAAGAAAAAAAACGTCATACTCAATCCTTACACACCAAGAACACATTGACAAACTCCGGGTTACACCCTGTCTTACATGTACTTTTTGCTCATTGTGAGTAGTAAGACCTTAATGCAGAGTATCAAACCTTAAAAAAAGAAAAAAAGAAAAAAAAAAAAAAAGCCAAGCACTGTCACAATTGTATTTGTATACATTTATGCAAAAATGTTTAAATTTTTTCTTTTATCTTTGTTTTTTTAAATAAAGTTTAAAAAAACAAAAAAAAAGAATATTATACAATTTCTACAATGGCACAAAATATACATTGACATTACAAAATGAAAAGAGTCAGCCCATTTTAAAGAAATAATAGGTCAAAGTAAAGCAGAAGCCTAGCAGAAAAATTAACAAATCCTATATATGTTTCATGTCAAAGGGCTTAGATTTCTCTGTCCCTCCAATTTTGCTAGGAACAAAATGCAACTCTTTGGATGCTTTTACTCCATTATACAACATTCCTTGGCAGGAATACCTTTGTTTACTCCAATTTTGCCATCTCTCTCCAGGTTCATCATCTCCAACATCTTTTATTCACCACAGAAACACAACCTTCACCTTCACAGCTTCTCAAAATCTCAGTCCTCTTACCCTCTCAAGGCCCTAATACAGAGTTGTAAAACATGATATCTGACCTCAGAAACTCGCTGAAACTAAGAGGGAAAATCTATATCCCTTTTAGTTTTGTTTCCTTAAGTCCTCTAAAGCCAGGAAAACATGAATAGCACTACCAAATATGGCTGTCAGCTTGAGTTGAGCCCTTGCCTTCTTAAGTCACTTTTGAGTTTTATTTTGTATTCAGTTCTTTTATCTGAGCAGAATATAACAAAAAATATAGGCTATCGTGGAATCTTCTCTAGGTATGATGTTGCCCTGAGGGCAAATTTCTATTTGTTCTAGCTTAAAGCATGGTTTTTAAATTGTTCTCATTTCTTTAATTGAAGTCTCTCTCCCAGTGCATACCTTCTCTATAATATTAAGCTTTCTAGTTTTTTTCTTCAAACTATATGTTTCATATTTATTTCTGCCCTACACTTTCATTTTCATTGCAGTTCTATATAAGTGTCATTAATAATAACCCTTGCCCAGATGTAATATTATGCAATTATTTTACCAATGAAATATACCTGCTACTTTTCAATTTATCCTCAGGCAACTTCTTAGGAAATAGGCAGAAGACAGATTCTTTGCTAAAATATTACAGGAAACACATCTACAGTTATAACTCTTCATACTCTAGAAATTCTCTTGACCTGAGTCTTCAAAGTCTTTCTTACTCCAAGCACTATTATCTGTAGGATTTTTATATAGTGGCTCATTGAGTTCTGCTTATAGCTTTGAAATGCTTTTCTAGTCAAAAGTTCCAAAATTTTCCACATTACTCAGAACAAACAAACAAAGAAGCAAACAGAAAGCCATAGTCAGTTCAAAGCAATATCTTATTCTCTAACAATAATATCTCTGTTAGCTACTTTTCCATTTCTGCTATAAATGGTATGTCCTAAAAAAATAAAGAAATTATTTCTGAATTGTGGTTCTAGAGGCAGAAAGGGTCTGCAGAAAGTAGCAGACACTGAGAAAGTAACTGGAAAATGAGAGATCAAAATGCTGTACAATAATAAAAGAGAGAGTGTTACAATGTAATACATTTTTCCAAATTCATGCCCAGTGACATATTTTATGTAACAAATCAGTACCTCTTAAAACTTCTCTATAGACAAGATATTCAAATATCTGAGTCTATAGGAGAAATATCTCATGTAAACTAGCATGTTACTCAATGGTGAAATAATGATACTTATATACTGGTGGTAATATATAGCTCTCTAGATGGATTTAAGACCCACTCAATAGGAGGGAATATATGCCTGGTATTATAAATCTAGACAACAACTCTTAGTTGGAGAATTTCTAGATCCTAAAGAACTTATTACTGCTGTTTTCTTAAGCTAATATAATTTCTAACTATATTCTATTTATTCTTAGATTTATATGAGAGAGATATAAATTTGTCATATGGTTCATCTTTATATAACAGATGAAGATTAAGATAGAACATTACTACTGGTCAAAATGTAGAGAATAAGAGACAATTGGGTGTTCAGCCACACTTGGTATATCCACAGTGTTACCTCTATACAAAAATCTCAGAAAAATGATAGAACAGTATCATTGGAGTAATTGGAGGAATTATGCATCACAGTGAAATTATATGTATGAAATCTTAAGAAAAATTATGCCTAAACAAGAGCTGTATCATGACATCACATGTCATGTTAGGAATGTCAATTTTTCTAATGACTCATCTTGAGGGGAATAACAGCAAGCCAACAATGGCATTTTAGAAGGCAAACACCAAATTTATTTAAGGACAAGTCTCAATATTTGTTATCTAATCATAAATGGTCAGCTCTAAATATATATAGCACATATATGGGCCAAAGTAGTGTTTTCAGTATATAACTAAAAAAGGAAATATCATACTTTGAGAGTGAATGTAATAGAATATTAAGGAAACAGGTTGGGAAAATAGTTAGAAATTATATAAATTTAGCATTGATTTCTGGAATTCTGACAAATTAAACAAAATTGTCCTTTCAAACAATTTAATGACTTAAATTTTACATGTTGCATATGAAAAAAAACATCATGTAGTTGAACTCCCTTGCGTATTTTTTAAAATGGATTTAAATTTATAAACAAACACATTGTGATTGTAGTGTTTATGTTCAAATAATTGCTATCTAACTTTACTTGTTGCTGTTTCACTTATCTACTTAGCTTTAATATGCAATATATTCTTCCCTAAACTAAGAAGTATAGCATTGTTTTAAACTTCCTAGTTAAACTGTAGTCTTTACACATTTCCCAAATATATCTGCAAATGAAGTCTTTCATTTTCTAAGACATCATCAGGAAAAAACATAAGTGGTTACTGCATCTTTATAATATTCTCCAGTATATGTGTCTTAATCAAACTTTCCTTGTTTTAGAATTATAGTACGAAATATTTAAGAATTACTGTTTATGTGTTTGGTAGATTTCCCTTTTACTTCTACATTTTTTTTTTTATTCTTTGCCTCCACCACAGACCACTCCTTGTTTCATATCTACTCTGTTCTCCCCTACATGTATCTTTTTTGTCTGTATTCTTTTTTAAAGAGGCTTTAATTAGACAGATTTATTTGCTATTTGGTTTTCTTCTTTTTTTTCTTTTTTTAATGAATATTCTCTGTATTTACATTTTAGATATTATCCCCTTTCCCCAATCTCTTCCCCCTGCTCCTCCCATTGCCTCCTTGAAAGTGCTCTGTTTCAGAACCACCCTCTCACTCCTCAGTGCCTTGGCATTCCCCTGTACTGAGAAAATGAGCCTTTCTAGACCAATTTCCTCTCCTCCCTTTGATGCTAGAGAATGTTATCCTGTGCTGCATATGCACCTGGAGCCATGGGTCTCTCCATGCAAACTCATTGGTTGGTGTTTTAGTCCCTGGGAGCTATAGTGGGTTTGGGTGGTTGATAATTTTGTGCTTCCCATGGGGTTGCAGACCGTTTCAGCTCCTTCAGTCCTTTCACTAGCTCTTTCATTGCTGTCCTGATATTCAGTCCAATGGTCAGCAACAAGCGTCCTCCTCTGTAACAGTATGGCTCTGGCCTCTGAGATCGCATTTATATCAGATCCCTGTCAGTAAGGAAAACTTGGCATCAGCAAGAGTGTGTGGGTTTAGTGACATCATATAAGATGGATCCCCTGGTGGTTGCCACCAAAATATATACATACTCACGTATATATAATCATTTATTCTTTTCCTAAAGTTAAAATTTAGTGTCTTTGAATTATACTTAACATATGCTTAAATAAAATCTAAATTTTTTGTAAGAAATACAATGCAGAAAGTTGTCAACTCTAACTAAGCAAGTGAAGGACCTATACGATAAAACTCTGAAGAAGGAAATCTAGGAAGATCTCAGAAAATGGTAGGATCTCCCATGCTCATGGATTGGAAGGATTAACATTGTAGAAATGGCCATCTTACCAAAAGCAATCTACAGATTCAATGCAATCCCCATCAAAATTCCAACCCAATTCTTCATAGATTTGGAAAGAGCAATGTGCAATTTCATCTGGAATAACAAAAAACCTAGAATAGCAAAATCCATCCTCAACCACAAGAAAACATCTGTTGGAATCACCATCCCTGACCTCAACCTATATTACAAGGCAATTGTGCTAAAAACTGCATGGTACTGGTACAGAGATTGGCACGTGGAACAATGGAATAGAATAGAAGATCCAGAAATGAACCCTCACATATATGGTAACTTGATTTTTGACAAAGAAGATATAAACATTCAGTGGAAAACACACAGCCTCTTTAACAAATTGTGTTGGTTCAACGGGCACTCAGCATGCAGAAGAATGAAAATAGACCCTTTCTTATATTCTTGTGCAAGGCTCAAGTGCATCAAAGATCTCCACATTAAATCAGGTAAACTGAAACTATTAGAAGAGAAACAGGGAAAACCTTAGAACACATAGGCAGGAGAAAATTTTCTGAAGAGAACACCAATGGCCCATTCTCTATGGTCAAAGATTGACAAATGGGACTTAATAAAATTGCAAAGTTTATGTACAGCTAAGGACACTGTCAAGAAAACAAAACGGCAACCAACAGATTAGGCATAGATCTTTACCCACTCCACGTCTGATAGAGGCATCATATCCAAGGTATATAAAAAAAACTCAAGAAGTTAGATACCAGTATATCAAACAGTACTATTACAAATGGGGTACTGAGCGAATAAAAAAGTTATCAATTGAGGAATATCGAATTACTGATAAGCATCTTAGAAAGTGCTTGACATCAGGAAATGCAAATCAAAACAACCCTGAGATTCCACCTCACACCAGTCAGAATGGCTAAGATCAAAAATTCAGATGACAGCAGATGCTGGCAAGAATGCAGAGAAAGAGAAACACTTCTCCACTGTTGAAGGGGTTGTAAACTGGTACATCCACTCTGGAAATCAGTCTGGTGGTTTCTTAGAAAATTGGACATAATACTACCTAAAGACCCAGTTATTCCACTTCTGGCCATATATCCCAGAGACGCTCCAACATACAAGACACATACACCACAATGTTCATAGCAGCCCTATTTAAAATAGCCAGAAGCTGGAAAGAACCCAGATGTCCTTCAGTAGATGAATGGTTACAAAAATTGTGGTATATTTACACAGTGGAGTACTACTACTCAGCTATCAGAAACAACCACTTTCTGAAATTCTTGAGCAAATGGATGCATCTAGAGAATATCATCCTGAGTGAGACAACCCAGTCACAAAAGAACAGACATAATATGCAGTCACTGATAATTATTTTCTAACCCCAGAAAGCTCTGAATACCCCAGAAACATCTCCCAGAGTATATGACATTCAAGAAAAACAAAGGCCAAAAAATAAAATAAAATAAAAATTTAAAAAATGAAAAATCATTATGCTTAACTTTTATACACCAAGGAAACTGTGATTATTTCCAGGTTGCAACTTGTTTTCCATGTACTTTAAGTTCAGTGTAACTAGTAAGATTTTAATGCACACTATCAAACGTTTTAATAAATCCAGTACTTAGAAAAATGTATTCATATACATTTATGCAAAAATGTTTTTAAAATCTGTACATTTAGCTCTGTATTTTTTAAATAAATTTGTTCAATTAAAATGAAATAGAGCCCCATAGAAAGACTAGTACACACAAAACTTCAACCCACAGTTTTTTTTTTTTTTTTGTTTTTCTTTTTTTTTCTGTCTATACTACATGCATGAGAAATGTTGGAGTAGAATTTGAGGGAATGGCTAGCAATGACTGGCTCAACTTGTGATCTATATCATGAGCTTTATCCCCTGACCCCTGACCCTCTTAATGATATATAATATTCTGCTATTCTTACAGACAGATTCCTAGCATAACTGACATTCGAGGGGATTCACTTAGCAACCATGAAAACAGATACAGAAGTTCACAGCCAAATTTTACTTAGTTAGAACTTAGGGAATACTATGGAAGTGGGCCTGGGAAGATTTAAGGAGTCAGTGAGGTTGCAAATACAAGAACATATTCAGAGGCAATTAACCTTGTCCAACAGACACCTAACCACAAAACATAGCATGCATTGAATAGACATAGGCCCTTGTCACAAATGTTAAAGATGTTAATTTTAATCTATATGTGGAATTCCTACCAGTAGGAGTGAAGGAGATGCATAGGACTGTTGCTTGCCTTTGGAAGCTTTCCCCATAACAGGGTTGCCTTATCTAGCCTCAATAAGAGAAGATGCACATAATACTACTGCAACTTTAAAGGCCAAGGTGGGTTGATACCCATGGCATGTTTCCCCTTTTCTGAAGATAAAGGGAGGATAAGAGGATGGGAATGGGGGAAGCAAAGCATGAGGGACTAGGAGAAGAGCAGGGAAGGAAAACTCTGATCTAGCTATACATTAAATAAAATAATTTATAAATATTAAAAAAGATAGTGAAATTACCGATTATAGTAAACTAAATATGTAAATTGAGATTCAATCTTTTATTGTTCACATAATACAGTCTCAGTAGGTAAAATTAGGAGTTTAGAAATGACATATTACAGCACAGTAGCATGAGTCAAAATGTATAATGCATATCAAATTAATTACAAATTGCTATAAAAACTGTGACCTAAAATTTTAGAAATTGTAATATGGTAAAGTTAATATTTTCTTGATAAACAACATTAATTTATTGATGGTACAAATCTTATTTATAATAATTATATTAAGAAATGGTATCATCCACTCAATGTAAAAAGTAAAATTATCCTGTAGTTATAACTTTTGAACTCTGATTGCAAACAGAAAATGAATGTTTTTTATTTTGTTGTATTTGGAGCCATTTTCAAAATCTTACTTTTAAAGTTCTCTAAACCAAAGGCTTAAATACTAATTCAAAATACTTATTAGGTAGATTTGCAACCCTTCACAAGTCATATTAATGAATCTAGGTGATGAACAGCAACAGGCTATTTTCTAAACTATTGATTTGCTTTATCTCCTAATGCTTTCTGTATTGACTCATTGAGCTGGAGTGTAAATGATTTTCATATTAGTCAAGCTTTCTTATAACTTAATCCATGGAGGAGCTCAATACCAGTGCTTTTTCTACTGAAATATTTTTCTTAATGAATACTTAAAAATGAAGTAGTAATCATCAACCATTAATACTCAACAACTTGAAACTCCTCTATTGCCTTTCACCCTGTTATAATGGAAATGTTCTGTTTATATCCAAAAACATTGAATTTATAAACAATAATATTAAATTTCATAATCAAATTTTATCATATTTAGTTCAGTAACTAAAAAAGAGCAATATTAGCCTTAATGCTATATTATCATTATCAGTTACTGTCACCGAAGCCAAACATATTTCTGTTACACAACTAGCTGGAAGATGTAAGTATGACATTTACATGAGTTATATATGTAAGTAAAACAAGTATTCATATCATTTCAACATTTTGAGGACATATGATTATAATCTGTTTTCTTATCTTTCACAAAAGTATATCAAATGGCTACATAATTTGTAAAAATATTCTTTAGTGGAATTTTGTGGAATTGTCAATACCACTTTATATTTGTTAATGTAAAAATTTAAACTTGGCCTTTCATAACATTAAAACTATGTTTGTCTTCATTTAGAAAATATTTTTTGCCTTCTGGTTTGAAATTTTGCCTATAGCAGACCTTGGGTGCTGGTTCCACATGTTTTCCCACAACACACAGAGGAATACCATCTCCAAGGTGCTCTAACATGCCCAGGATCACAGGATCAGAGTATTACAGATGTGCTAACTGGCCCAGAATCACAGGATCACAAGATGACAGAGAAACCACAGCTTCCAAGAGATTGGACACATCCAGGGGCACTGGAGCTTTGACATACTAAAGATCACAGTTGAGGCCACAACATCTTTCCCAACACTCAGCATAACTGGACCCCTATAGAAACCAGGGAAATACAAACCCCACCCAGCCAGAGGCATGAGTTCCTTCCAACTTGTACCTGTGACTGGAGCAGACTCAGGGCTCTGGCTCTTCCCATTACTGCAAAACTCAGGGAAAGCTTGATTTTCAGGTGTTCTGATACATCACGTTCTAAAGAGCTTGGTCACAACAGGATTTCAGGATTCCAGAGGCAGCTATACTCCCAGGAACTCTAAAGCACATAAGATCACAGGACCACAGAATCATATCATCACAAGGACAGCTGAACTCACAAGAGTTCTGAAAAAAAACAAGATCACAAGAGGGACAGGCTCCAGTCAGAGACCAAGAAGGTAGTTAGGACTAGCTATAACCAGATAGAAAGGGGCAAGTACAAGAACATAAGCAATAGAAACCAATGCTACATGGCACCAACTGAACCCAGTTCTTCCACTACAGCAAGTCCTGGATACCCCACCACACTGGAAAAGCAAAATTCAGATTTAATATCACATTTCATGATGATGATAAAGGACTTTAGAAAGGACATATATAACTTATATATAATTAAAGAAGTGCAGGAGACCACATGAAATAAAGGTAGAAACATGTAAAGAGGAAACACAAAAATTCCTTAAAGAATTATAGGAAAACACAACCAATTGAATCAAACTATCCAGGATCTAAACATGGAAATAGAAAAAAAAAAAATAAAGAACTCCCAAAGGGAAACACCAATGGAGATAGAAAACCTAAGAAAGAGATCAGGGATAATAGATTCAGGGATCACCAACAGAATACAAGAGATAAGAGAGAATCTCATGGACAGAAGATGCCATAGAAAACATTGACACAACAAAGAAAATATGAAATACCAAAATCACCTAACCAAAAATATCAAGAAAATCCAGGACACAATGAGAAGACCAAACCTAAAAATAATGGGTATAGAGAGAGTTATTATGCCCAAATTAAATGGCCAGTAAATATCTTCAAAAATTATAGAAGAAAATTTTCTTAATTTGAAGAAAGAGATACTCATGAACATACAAGAAGTACAGAAGTCCAAATAGACTGGACCAGAAGAAAAATAATAATCAAAAAACCAAATGCACAAAACAAAGAAAGAATATTAAAAGCAGTAAGGGAAAATGTCAACTACTATATAAAGGGAGACCTATTTGAATTACTCCAGACTTGTCACCAAAGACTCTAAAAGCCAGCAGATTGTGGAAAATGTCATAGAGACACTAAGAGAACACAATGTACCAGCCCAGGCTACTACAGCCAGAAATACTCTCAATTAATGTGGATAAAAAACCAAAACTTTCCATGACAAAAACAAATTGACACAAGATCTTTCTACAAATCCAGCCATTGAAAGGATAATAGATGGAAAACTCTAATACTAGAAGAGGAACTACACCCTATACAAAGCAAGAAAGTAATCTTCTTTCAGCTAACCTAAAAGAAGATGGCCACACAAAAGTAATTCCACGTTTAATAATAAAAATGCAGGAAGTAGCAATCACTTTGACATAATAACTCAACATCAATGGACTTAATTCCTCAATAAAAAAATTGACTAACAGACTATATATGTAAACAGGACCCAGGATTTTGCTGCATACAGGAAACACACCATAGTGAAAAAGACAAACACTACCTCAGATAATAAGAGGGGAAAACAATTTTCCAAGCAAATGGTTTCAAGAAACAAGCTGGGGTAGCCATTCTAATTGACTTTCAACAAAAAGTTATCAAAAAACATAAGGAAAGATACTTCATACTCATCAAAAGAAAAAAATATACCAAGATGAATTTTCAATTTTGAATATCTATGCTTCAAAGGCAAGGGCAACTACATTTGTAAAAGAGACCTCACTAAAGCTCATATCACAGATTGCAGATTTATATATGTATATATATATGTATGTATATATATGTGTGTATATATATATATATATATATATATATATATATATATATATATATATATATATAGAGAGAGAGAGAGAGAGAGAGAGAGAGAGAGAGAGAGAAAGATCATTTCATCCTAAAACAAAATAATATACCTTCTTAGCACCTCATGGTACTTTATCCAAAGTTGACCATGTACTCAGTCACAAAACAGTCCTCAAGAGATACAATAAGATTGAAACAATCCTGTACATCCTATCAGAGTACCAGGGCCTAAAAATGGTCTTTAATAACAGCAAAAACAACAGAATGCTCATATACACATGGATGATGAACAGTGCTCTACTTAATGAGAACTTGGTCAAGGAAGAAATATAGACTTTAGTGTTTAATGAAAATGAAGGAACAACATACCCAGACTTATTGGATACCATGAAAGCAGTACTAAGAGGAATACTAATCACTCTCAATGCCTCAAAAAATCAAAAACAAAACAAAACAAACAAACAAAAAACAAATAGAGTATATACTGACATCAGGACAGTACCCCTGAAAGCTCTAGAACGAAAAGAAGCAGATACACCCAAGAAGAGTACCGCAGGAAATAATCACTCTCAGAGCTAAAATTAACCATGTAGAAACAAAAAATCCTGTACAAAGAATCAAGAAATCCAGGAATTGCTTCATTGAAAAAATAAAAAGCTAAATAAACTCTTATCAAGACTAATCAGAAGGCACAGACACCATAAAACTGAAGAAATTAAAAAAAAAGTCAGGTCATATTACAAAAGCCTATATGTTATAAAATTGAATAATGTGTAAGAAATAGGCAATTTGCTTGACAGATACCAGGTAGATAGTTAAATCATAATCAGATAAACCATATAAACAGTCCCATAACTGCTAAATTTCTACAGAAATAGAATTGATCAATAAAAGTCTTCCAACCCAAAAAATATTTTAAAAAACTCACATTTTCAAGGAATGATGATGGCAGTCAGCATGCAGAAGAATGAAAATTGACTCATTCTTATCTCCTTATGCAAAGCTCATGTCCAAGTGGATTAAAGACCTTCACATATAAACAGATACACTAAAACTAATAGAAGGAAAAGTTGGAAAGAATTTCTACAAATAGGGAAAGGGAAAACTTTCCTAAGCACAATACAAATGGCTTATGCTCTAAGATCAAGAATTGCCACACAGAACCTCATAAAATTGTAAAACTTCTATAAGACAAAGAACACTGTCAATAGGATAAAGCAGCAGCCAACAGATTGGTAAATAATCTTTCTAAATCTAACATCCCATAGAAGGCTAATATATAATATATACAAGGAATTCAAGATGTTAAGACTTCAGAGAATCATATAATCCTACTAAAAATGGGAGAAAGAGGTAAGCAAAGTACTCTCAACTGAGGAAGAATGAATGACTGAGAAGCACCTAAAGAAATGTTGAACATCCTTAGTCATCATGGAAATGCAAATCAAAACAACCCTAAGATTCAACCTCAAAAGTCAGATTGACTAAGATCAAACACACGGGTGACAGCAGATACTGGCAATGATGTGGAGAAAAAAGAACATTTTTTTCTATTGTTTGGAGTATTACAAGCTGGTACATCCATTCTGGAAATCTGTCTGGAGATTCATCAGACATTTGGACATAGTAAGTACTACCTTAGGTCCAGATATATCACTCCTGAGCATATGCTCCACTATGTTCATAGCAGCATTGTTTATAATAGCCAGAAGTTGGAACTAACCCAGATGTCCTTCAGTAGATGAATGGATACAGAAAATGTGGTACATTTACATATTGAAGTACTACTCAGCTATTAGAAACAATGACTACATGACATTCTTAGGTGAAGAATGTAATTAGGAACTATCATCATGACTGAGGTAATCCAGTCACAAAAGAACACACAAGGTATGTACTCACAAATAAGCTGATAGTAGCCCAAAAGCTTGAAATACATAAAAAAAAAACAAACAATTCATAGACCACATAAAGCTTTAACAAAAAAAAAGGAAGACCAAAATTTGGATGTCTCGGTCCTTCATAAATGGGATAACAATGTACTCATGGCAGGAAATACAGAGACAAAGACTTGAGCAGGGTCTAAAAAAAAGGTCATTCATAGACTGCCTCACCTGGGGATCCATCCCATTTGCAGCCACCAAACACAGTCACTATAGCTGATGCCAAGTAGTGCTTGCTGACAGCAGCTTGATATGGATGTCTCCACAGAGCCTGTCTCCTGAGAGGCTCTACCAGAGCCTGACAAATACAGAGGGGTGTGCTATCAGCCTACCAGTAGAGAAGGGACTGAAGAAGTTAAAGGGGATTGTAACCCCTTAGGAAGAACAACAGTATCAATCATCCAGACACCACAGAGCTCACTGAGATTAAACCACCAACCAAAGTGTACACATGGAGAGAACCATGACTCCAGCTGAATATGTAATGGAGTATGGCCTTTTGGGACATCAATGAGAGGAGAGGCCTTCTTCCTGTGAAGGCTTTTTTGCCCCAGTGTATTGAAATTCCAGGGATGGGAGGTGAGAGATAGTGAGTAGAGGAGTACTCTCATAGAGTCTGTAGCAGAGGGGATAGGATAGAGGGTTTCCAGAGGAAAAAACAATAAAGGAGATAACATTTGAAATGTAAGTAAAATAAATATCAAATACACAACATTGCCTCAGGCTTATTTTAAGTTCATTATTTTAAATATATAAATTATTTTACTAAAATTTTATATATCATGTAAAAAGTAAAAAGAATAGTTAGACTGTAAATACATTATTTTTAACTCTAGAATTAATTAATGTAAATTATTTATAACCTAGATAATTCAAGGTAAAAAATATAAATTCTCAGCTCAAAAATTAAGACATTTTCAACAGGTGGGGTGTCTTTGCTTTTGAGGCTTGTGAATTATGAGAAAATTTAACTTGTTTAATATGTGTGTGTATTATGAATATATGAAGCAAATAAACTTTTTACATGGTAAACCAATGTATAAAATGGGTAGATTGTCTTTCTTAGGTCCTACTCTACAATGAAAATCATCAAAGAACCACTCATAAGCATATCAGTATATATATACACATATATATATATATATGTATGTATAATATGTTGGTTTTTTGTTTTGTTTTGTTTTGTTTTTATTTATTTATTTTCTCTCTTACAACTTCACTTTTTTAAAAAAGAGGGATAGATGTACAGGTTTTTAAAGGCATTTTGGCATAACACTATATGAATATATTTGTCAGTACTTAATTTCTTTAAAGGTTGGATAGCATGCATTGAAATCCCACAACTTGGGCACTCAGAGTAGCTGGGGAGCAGAAAGGTCTGTGCTGAGCACTCGAAAAGTGTGCCCCCCCATTGGTTCAAGGGAGCAGGAACTCTGCCATAGGGTCTCAGTTTCCACCCTGGGGGCCCGTGCATGCAGAACAGATGCTCAGGTCATCTGCCACCAGGAACAGCTAAGATCCAGGAACATAAGCCCGGTGAGACTGTGCTGCAAGTAGCCAGGGCACAGAGAGGTCTGGGCTGACTGCCCAGAAAGCACGCCCCCCATTGCTTCAGGGGAACAGGAATTCTGCCATAGGGTCTCAGGTTCCACCCTGCAGGCCCATGCAGAACAAATGCTCAGGCCTATTTCCAACAAGAACAGCAGAGATCCAGGGACACAGGCTAAGTACATTGGAGAGAGGAGAATCAATCACTGACAACAAGATCACATATAATCACAGACAACAAGATGGCAAGAGGAAAGCAAAAAAAAAACTTACCCAAGGGAAACCAAGACCACCTGGCAACACCAGAACCCAGCTCTCCAATCACAACAGAGGAATGCCAAAAGCATTCGAGAAAAAGAAAACTGAGACCCAAACTGATAACTCAAGATGATGATAGGGATCCTTAAACAAGAATGGGAGGAAAAAGCATTAAGAAATAGAAGCTTTTAAAGAGAAAAAAAAAAAAAAAAAACACTCAAAGAAATCAAAGAACTAGATGAAAACAGAACCAAAGAGATGAAGGAAATGAAGAAGGAATTTAAAATGGAAAAGGAAACAATAAAGAAAGCATTAAAAGAGACAACCATGGAGGGAGAAAACCTAAAAAAGAAATCAGGAGTCACAGATGCAAGCATCTCCAACAGACTACAAGAGATGGAAGAGAGAATCTCAGAGGCCAAAGACAACATTGAAAACATAGAAAAAACCGTCAGAGAAGATGCAAAAGACAAAAAGATCCTAAGCCAAAATGTCCCGGAGATCCAGGACACAATGAGAAGACCAAACATAAGGATAATAGGAATAAAAGAGGGTGAAGAATATCAACTAAGAGGCACTGTAAATATCTTCAACAAAATCATAAAAGGACACTTCCCTATCATTAATTATGAGATGACCACGAGCATAAAAGAAGCCTAGAGAACTCCAAATAGGTTCGAACAAAAAAGAAATTCCTCCAGACACATAATAATCAAAACACCAAGTACCCAAATCAAAGAAAGAATACTAAAAGCAGTAAGAGAAAAAGGGTCATGTAACATATAAAGGCAGACCAATCAGAATCACATCCAACTTCTCAACATAGACTATGAAAGCAAGATGACCCTGGAAAGACATAATGCAGACCCTAAGAGAACAAAAGTGTTAGCCCCAGATACTATACCCAGCAAAATTCTCAATCACCATAGATGTCAAGACCAAGATATTCCAAGACAAAACTAAGTTTATACAATATCTGACCACAAACTCAGCACTACAACCAATTATAGGTGGCAAACCCAATACAAGGAGGGAAACTACATCCAGGTAAAAACAAGAAAATACCTAAACATGAAGACCAAAAGAAGAAAGACACACAGGCACAAGTATACCACTAAAAGCAAAAATAGCAGGAAACAGAAACCACTATTCCTTGATATCTATTAACATAAATGGGCTCAACTTCCCAATAAAAAGATATAGGCTATCAGACTGGATACCTAAACAGAATCCAGCATTTAGTTGCATACAGGAAACTCATCTCAGAGACAGAGACAGACACTATCTCAGAGTAAAAGGTGGGGGGAAAATTCCAAGTAAATGGCCACAAGATGCAAGCTGGAGTGGCCATTCTAGTACCAAATAAAGTAGATTTTCAACCAAACATTATCACAAAAGATGAGGAAGGACACTCATTACAGGGAAAATTTGTCAGAAGGAAATCTCAGTCCTTTACATATATGCTCCAATACAAAAGTACCGACATTAATAAAAGAAACCCTACTAAAGCTCAAAAAATAGATTTCACCCCACACAATAATAGTGGGAGACTTTAATACCCCACTCTCACCAATGGACAGATCATGGAAACAGAAACTGAACAAGGACACTGTAAAAATAGCAGAGACTATAAACCAACTGCAATTAACAGATATCTACAGATCATATAATCCTAAAGTAAAGAAATACACCTTCTTCTCAGCAACTTATGGCACCTTCTCAAAAATTGAGCACATAATTGAACACAGAACGAGCATTAATCGATACAAGAAGATTGAAATACTCCCATGCATCCTCTCAGATCACCATGGTCTACGGCTGGTCTTTAACAACAACAAAGACAACAAAATGCCCACATACACATGGAAACTAAACAACGCTCTGTTAAAGGATAGCAGGGTCAAAGAAGAAATAAAGAAAGAAATTAAGGACTTTCTAGAATTCAACGAAAATGATAACACAACATACCCAAACCTATGGGATGCAATGAAAGCAGTATTGAGAGGAAAACTCATAGCCCTAAGTGTTTCCAAAAAGAAACTGGAGAGAGCTCACATCAGCAACCTGACAGCACAGCTAAAAGCCCTAGAACAAAATAAAAAAAGATACACCCAAAAAGAGTAGACTGCAAGAAATAATCAAAATTAGGGCAGAAATAGACCAAATAGAAACAAAAAGAACCATTGAAAAAATCAACAAAACAAAGAGTTGGTTCTTTGAGAAAATCAACAAGAATGATAAACCCCTAGCCAGACTAACTAGAGGGCAAAGAGAGAGTATCCAAATTAACAAAATCAGAATGGAAAGTGGTGACATAACAACTGAAACTAAGGAAATTCAAGAAATCATCAGATCCTACTACAAAAACTTATACTCCACAAAATTGGAAAATCTGGAGGAAATGGACGAATACCTAGACAGATACAAGGTCCCAAAGTTTAACCAGGACCAAGTAAACCATCTAAATAACCCTACAACACCTAAAGAAATAGAAGAAGTCATCAAAAGCCTCCCAACCAAAAATAGCCCAGGCCCAGACGGGTTCAGTGCAGAATTTAATCAGACATTTATTGGGGATATAACACCAATATTCGCCAAACTATTCCAAAAGATAGAATCAGATGGAATATTACCCAACTCATTTTTTTGAGGCTACAATAACCCTCATACCTAAGGCACACAAAGACCCTACAAGGAAAGAGAACTTCAGACCAATCTCACTTATGAACATTGATGCAAAAATACTCAACAAAATCCATGCAAACCGAATCCAAGAACACATCAAAACCATCATTCATCATGACCAAGTAGGCTTCATCACTGGGATGCAGGGATGGTTTAACATAAGGAAATCCATCAATTTCATCCACCATATAAACAAACTAAAAGACCAAAATCACATGGTCATCCACTAGACACTGAGAAAGCATTCCACAAAATCCAACACCCCTTCATGTTAAAAGTCCTGGAAAGAACAGGAATCCAAGGCCCATACTTAAACATAATAAAAGCAATATACAGCAAACCAACAGCCAACATCAAACTTAATGGCGAGAAACTTGAAGCAATCCCACTAAAATCAAGGACTCGACAAGGCTGCCCACACTCCCCCTACCTATTCAACATAGTACTGGAAGTCCTGGCTGGAGCAATTATACAGCAAAAGGAGATCAAGGGGATACAAATCGGAAAGGAAGAGATGAAAACATCACTCTTTGCCGATGACATGATAGTGTACTTAAGTGACCCCAAAAATTCCACCAGAGAACTGCTACAGCTGATAAACAAGTTCAGCAAAGTGGAGAGATACAAAATTAACTCAAACAAATCAGTAGCCTTCCTATACTCAAAGGACAAACATGTGGAGAAAGAAATTAGGGAAAAGGTAACCTTTACAATCGTTACAAAAACTATGAAATACCTTGGTGTGACTCTAACTAAGCAAGTGAAGGACCTGTATGACAAGAACTTCAAACCTCTAAAGAAAGAAATTGAGGAGGATCTCAGATTATGGAAAGATCTCCCATGCTCATGGATTGGAAAGATTAACATCTTAAAAATGGCCATCCTATCAAAAGCAATCTACAGATTCAATGCAATCCCCATCAAAATTTCAACCCAGTTCTTCATGGAATTGGAAAGATCAATGTGCAATTTCATATGGAATAACAAAAGACCTAGAATAGCGAAATCCATCCTCAAAAACAAAAAAACATCTGCGGGAATCACTATCCCTGACCTCAAGCTATATTACAAGGCAATTGTGCTGAAAACTGCATGGTACTGGTACAGAAATAGGCAGGTGGATCAATGGAATAGAATAGAAGATCCAGAAATGAGCCCTCATGTATATGGTCACCTGATTTTTGACAAAGGAGCAGTAAACATTCAATGGAAAAAGGACAGCCTATTCAACAAATGGTGCTGGTCCAACTGGCACTCAACATGCAAAAGAATGAAAATAGACCCCTTCTTATCTCCTTGTACAAAGCTCAAGTGTAAGTGGATTAAAGATCTCCACATTAAACCAGATACACTGGAACTATTAGATGAGAAAGTAGGGAAAACCTTAGAACATATAGGCACAGGAGAAAATTTCCTGAACAAAACACCAATGGCTCAAGCTCTAAGGTCAAAGATTAACAAATGGGACTTAATGAGATTGCAAAGTTTCTGTAAGGCTAAGGACATCGTCAAGAAAACAAAACGGCAACCAACAGAATGGGAAAAGATCTTTATCAACACCACATCAGATAGAGGCCTAATATCCAAGGTGTAAAAAGAACTCAAAAAGCTAGACACCAGAGAATCAAATAACCCTATTAAAAAATGTGGTACAGAGCTAAACAAATCATTTTCAGTTGAGGAACACCGAATGGCTGAGAAACATCTGAGAAAGTGCTTGACATCCTTAGCCATCAGGGAAATGCAAATCAAAACAACCCTAAGATTCTACCTCACACCAGTCAGATTGGCCAAGATCCAAATCTCAGATGACAGCAAATGCTGACGAGGCTGTGGAGAAAGAGGAACACTTCTCCACTGTTGGTGGGGTTGCAAGCTAATATAACCACTCTGAAAATCTGTCTGGCGATACCTCAGAAAATTCGATATAGTACTACCTGAAGACCCAGCTATTCCACTTCTGGGCATATACCCCAGAGACACTTTAATACACAACAAAGATATATGTACCACAATGTTAACAGCGGCGCTATTTATAATATCCAGAAGCTGGAAGGAACCCAGATGTCCTTCAGAAGACGAATGGATACAAAAATTTTGGTTCATATACACAATGGAATACTACTCAGCCACCAGAAACAATGACTTAACCAAATTCTTAAGAAAATGGCTGCATCTAGAGAAGATCATCCTGAGTGAGATAACCCTGTCACAAAAGAACAGACATAATATGCAGTCACTGATAGTGGGATGCTAACCCCAGAGGCTTTCACTCCCCCAGAAACAACTCACAGACTGTATGAAGTCCAAGAAATAAAGAAAACAAAATCTATACATATATTCACAAAACAAGAAGACTTTGACTATTTCCATGTTGCGTTTTGTTTTGCATGTACTTTACGCTTATTGCAACTAGTACGTTTTCAATGCATACTGTCAAGCCCTTGAAAAAAATCAAGTACTGACTAAAAAACATATTCACATGGTTTTATGTAAAATTTATTTTAATGTCTGAAAAAACAGTACTGACAAAAATGTATAATTTTAAGCAAAAAATGTTTAAAATCTTTAAAAAAAATAATAAGCTGTTAGTCTTTTGTGTAGATGGAAATATCTCAAGAAACACTTCTTGTTATGATTAATAATTTGAGTCTTATTTGTAACAGATAAGAGACCAATGTATTTTCCATGTATTTTCATGTTAAAAAAAAATAAATCTTGTTTTGAAGACAAAAAAAAAAAAAATAAAAAAAAATAAATAAATGTGAAAAAAAAAATCACCAGTAATCATCTCAAAATATGTATCAGCTGGATGCACAGAAAGACTAGGGAGACTATGAAGCAGAGAAAGCCTGGAGCCTAGATCAAGAAATAAAACAGAAGGTTCAGAGACAGTGAATCACAGTTAACCAACACAAAAGACCAATTTAATTATATAGCTCAAATTTCCTTGCATTAAAATGGAGAAGTCCACTGTAGATACCACAGGTAGGTTTTGGGAGAATAAAAATGTTACATGACGAAGCCATTAGAATGCTTATTGAATTTGTGTTCATCAAAGTATGCTTATTGAATTTGTGTTCATCAAAGTAAGCCATCCCTATTTTCAATTACAGTCTTTATAATTTTCCTTTCAAAAATAGTTTAAAATATAGCTATAATAAGAAAAACTAGTTATAATAGTACAAAGGCATCAGAGACAAACAACAGAGTATGTAAGAAAACATGAAGTGCTGACTTGTGAACCTATGGTACCTAATGAAATTGAAGATCATGATAGACTATGGACAATGGTATGTGAAGCACTGGTTCAGTACATATATATTACTGCACAGCATGTCCTATCAACCTTATCAGTGTATTATCTACAAGGTTTCATGTTGCTGATGATGATGTTGTTTTTTGCTGAGAGGTAGAGTAAACTTTTCAATTGTCTTATCAGGCCAATTGTTTTAGAAATAAACAGTCCTTTTTGGAACTTAGAAATTATTCTGTAAATTAAATATGTCCAGTGACTTGAAGTACATTTGTGCAGAAACGATGTGCCTATATTAGGCAACTAGGCTATAAAAAAGTGGTGAGAAACCGTCCTAAGAAAGGAAGACAAACATAGTCCTAGAGTAAATACACTCCTTAGTTAATTCTTTTCCTAAATAGACAATGACTCAGACTAGTAAAGCTAAGTGAAAGCTATTTATTTCATAGTTGTACATACTACTGAAAAAGACAAATCCAGTGATGGTCTTTTTTTTTTTTTTTGTGGTATATAAAATAGGCGTAAGATATCATGAAAGAGTAAATAATAGGTTTAAAATATTTCTAGCCAAGTTTTCTTTTTCTAAATTGTGCATATACATTAAAAATATGTAAGTATAAAGCCACAAAATAAAGATTTAAATTACATTTTCTTTCTTTTTGTTCCAGTTTGGTCTAATTTCCTTTTTACCTGTTATTTTATTTATTTACATTTCAAATATTATCCCCTTCTCAGTTTTCCCTCTACAAACTCTCTATCCTACCACCCTTCTACCAATTGAGGCCAGATAAGAAAATCCTCTCCTACAAATGTAGCTAGAGCCATGTGTCCTCTTTGTGTACACTGTTGGTGGTGTATTAATCCCTGGGAGCTCAGGGGGTTCTCATTGTTTGATATTGTTGTTCCACCTATGGGGTTGCCAACCCCTTCAACTTCTTGGAAAAAAAAGACAGAATATTCAACAAAAGTACTGGCTTAAATGGCAGCTGTGGTGTAGAAGAATACAAACTGTTCCATTCTTATCTCCTTATACAAAGCTCAAGTACAAATGGATCAAGGATATCCACATAAAACCAGATACACTGAATATATTAGAAGAGAAATTGGGGAAAAATCCTCAAATACAACAGCACAGGGAAAACTTTCCTGAATAAAACATGGATGGCCCAGGCTCTAAGATTAATTATGGACAAATAGAATCTCATAAAAGTAAATAGCTTCTGTAAAGCAAAGGAGACTGTTATAAGGACAAGATGGACACCTACAGATTGGAAAAAGATCCTTACCAATACTGAATATTGAATGGCCAAGATGCACCTAAAGAAATGTTCAACATCCTTAGTCATCAGGAAAATGCAAATAAAAACAACCCTGCCTGCAATTCTACCTCACACCAGTCAGAATGGCCAAGATCAAAAGTTCAGGTGACAACAGATGCTGGCAAGAATGTGGATAAAGAGGAACATTTCATTTCTCCATTGCTGGTGAGATGGCATGCTGATACAACCACTCTGAAAATCAGTCTGGTGCTTCCTCAGAAAGCTATGAAATCACAGGAGATTGTGAGTCTTGGGAACTGAATTCTTATCTTTTTCGAGAACATTATGTACTCTTAACTGGTGAGCCATGCTTTCAACTGGCTCCATACTTTAATGCATCTCTTTCTGCTTCTTGTATACACTTAAGTGAGAAAGATTATTGGTTGTCCTATTTTTGCCTCTGGTAAAAGTCCCTGCTGAGCCATAACCTGCATAATTTCCATTAAAAGTCCAGTAGGTAAAAAATTGTTTTCAACAAGTCATTGACCCAATACTTTTTTCTCTCAACAAACAAAATTTTTGTGCTTAACTGGTTGTCGTATTTCTAGTTATCAGAATGTCTACATCAATGTACTGCAAGTTCTAACTTAAAATGTAAGAACCACAAATATTTTACTGTAAGACTGAAATGGCCTGTTACATTTGTTTTATATGTACTTTATGCTTATGGTTTCTAGTAAGATTTCAATGCATACTCTCAAACCTTTAAAAAAATCAAGTACTGACAAAAATATATTCATACAGTTTTATGCAAAAATGCTTTTAAAATCTGTATATTTATTTCTATTTTTTTAAAAAGTTGTTTAATTTAAAAAAGATTGACATGGCCAGTTAAAGGTAATGTGGTAAATGTCCTACATTCTGAGTTTTCCACCATGGTCTTTAGCTAATGTTATTATTTATATAGAAGATTTGTCAGAAATTTTTACTTTTTGAAAATTTATTTCTTGAGGTATACACTTTTTCACATTGGTAAATGCTTATTCTATTATATTGAATTACTATAACAAAGCAATAAAAATTTCTAAAAATATGTGTTTTAAATGATGGCATAATATCTGTTTAATACATATCGCCGGTACAAAGCATAATGATTTTTAGCACCCAAAATTCATAACTGTGGATTCCATTTTGTGAACGGTTTGATTTTGATTTTACTGAATGTTGAATATAATTAATAATGTTGGTACTTATTATAATTCATATTTTTAAATATATTTCCAAATATTCTTTTTCTTTTATTTATTGTGAATTAGTAAAAGTTTACATTTAAATAGACTGTATTTTAAAATTATATTAAGGTAAATGTGTATTAAAGGGATATTTTAATAAATGTTTGTATGTTATGATTAATAAAATTATATGCATATTCTGAATGAATTTACTTAAATTTTATAATGCAAAACATTTGTAGTTTTCAATAAATAATTTCAGATCATTTGGTAGATATTATTTTAGTTACCAATTCAAAGCATTACATAATATTCTTTTGAAGTCAGAATAAGGTATTACTCTAATGAAATATATTGGTACAGTTTGATTACTAAAATTTAGGCTGGCAATAAAAAGAAGTCAGATCTTTCCCTATGAATATTTTCTACAAAGGGGAAAGGCTAATGTTAAATTCATTGGCTTGGGTTCAGATGGGATTTAGTATATCTAATCATTATACTGATTTTATGTATTCAAGCCCCTTTAGCTTACATGCTTCTTTCCCTAAGATCACTGTATACACTGTAGGGAAAAGAAAACCCACAGAAAAAATTACACAAATGATCAAGATAGAATTCAATTCAAGCCTTATTCTACTGCATGTACCAAGAAACCAGTGTTTAGATTCTAACATAACTCAAAGGAAAGATTTTTTCACAGTGGTACAGCACATCAGGGAGTGGTTGGTAGTTGGAGAACCTAACATGCTTTAAAAACAAATTGAGAAAAATATTTTAATTATATGTTATTAAGAAAATGTTCTTGGAAATTTCTATGAAAGAGAAAAAGACTATCTCATAGAAATATATAACTCAAAAAATTAAAAAGAACATTTAGTAGAAGAATAATAAGTGTAATAATATACTATAAAATAACACATAGAATTTAGAAGCTTCCATATGAATTATTTCTTTTCCACTGAGTATCAGAATATTTCTAATGACAGTCTCTTAAATTAAAAAAAAGCAAATTAAAAATCAGAAAAGAAAGGATTCATTTATGATTATCAAAGGAGAGGACTTAAAACTTTGTGTCTTAGTTATTATTGTTGTGAAGGGATATCATAGCCACTGCAACATTTATAAGCAAACTATTTAGTGAGGACTCAGTTATTATCTTCATCCAGGCAGACATGGTCTTAGAGAAGTAGTTGAGAATTCTACATCTTGATCCACAGGCAACAGAAGGATATTGACACCCTAGCCTAAATTGAGCATATGAACCTTAAAGCCTGTTCCTCCCCACAGACCATTTTCTCCATAAAAGCCACACCCACACCGATTCTTAATTCCCAAAAGGCCATACTTCCTAACAATGCCATTTCCTGTGTGCCTATAGTGGTCATTTTTCTTAAAACATTTGCATTCCATTTTCTGGGTCCTATAGACTTGTAACTATATCATGATGCAGAAATGCATTAAGTGCTACTTTAAAATTCCCGTACTCTCTGGCTTCTGCCCATTGGTTGGGTGTAAGTATCTGCGTTTGACTCTTTCAGCTGCGTGTTGGCCTCTCTGTTGACAGCCATGCTAGTCTCCCATCTGTAAGCATACCATAACAGCAGTAATAGTGATAGACCTTGGAGCCACCCCTGAGCTGGATCCCAAGTTGGGCTGGTCACTGGATCACCTTTCCCTCAGTCTCTTCTCAAATTTGTCCTTGTAGGATTTGTTGTTGTTGTTGTTGTTGTTTTTTTGGGGGGAGGAAATTCTGGGTCAGAGTTTTTGACTGTAGAATGTAGAATGGCAACCAATTCCCAACACTTGATGCTCTGTCTTTCTACTGGAGGTAGACTCTACAAGTTTCCTCTACCAACTGATACTGGCATTTCATCTAAGGATCCCCATTTGAGTACTTATATTCCTGTACCTCCCATTGCTCTGATACAGTCTAGAGGGTCCCCCTACCTCCTACTTCCTACCTCCTACCTTACAATGTTTTCTGCTTCCATTCTTTCTGCTGGCCCTCTGAGCTTTACTCCTGTTTTTCTTGCCCCAATACCTGATCATGTTCCTCCTCTCCCCCACCCCTCTCCGCTATCCACAAATCTCCATTTATTCTTCTGACTCTTGTAATTTCTTTCTTCTCCCTGCCAAGGTTGATTGTGGAATTCTTACTTATTCCCTTCAGCTTGCACACTTTCTTGAATTCTGTGGATTGCATCTTTGGTATTCTGTGGGGAAATCCAGAGTGGTAGTGGGGGGCAAGAATGGTATGAGGAACTAGTGGAAAGCAGACCATTATGGGGTGATAACTACTAGAGAGTAAAAAAAAAAGATTAAACATAATTTTTAAAAAGTTCCCATATTCTCATATTTTCTATGGACACTCAGGGCTTCAGTTCTTTCCCCCCACCCAATACCAAATGATGTCCTCCTTTCTGGTCCCAGTCTCTCTCTTCCCACTGATGGTTGCTTTCTTCTCTACCCCAAGTGGAACTGGAGAAACCCTTACTTGGCCCTACAGCTTGTTTACCTTTTTGAATTCTCTGAAATCTATCTTGGGTATTCTGTACTTTAAAAATAATTGGCAAATATCTACCTATTAGTGAGTATATACCATACATGTCATTTTGAGTCTGAGTTACCTCATTCAGGATGATATTTTTTAGTTCTATTCATTTGCCTGCAAAAATACAGGATGTTCTCATTCTTAATAGCTGAGTATTATTCTATTGTATAAATGAACCACATTTTTCTGTATCCATTCTTCTATAAAGAGACAGCTGTGTTGTTTTCAGCATCTGGGTATCAGAAAAAAGGCCTCAGTGAACATAGTAGAACATGTGCTCATGTAGCATGGTGGGGCATATTTTGAATATATTACCAAGAGCGGTATTACTGATTCTGATTTAACTTTGGTACCTGGTATCTGTCTAGAAAATCATAAATTTCAACAAAATTTCACATTTTCCTAAGTATAGTCTTTTATAGTAGAATCTGAAGATTTTTTTAATTTCCCCAGTTTCTGTTGTTATGTTAGTTACCCTTTTAACTTCTGATTTTGTTAATTTGGATACTGTCTCTGTGCTCTCTAGTTAGTTTAAATAATGATTTATCTATCTTGTTGCCCCATATTTATAAACCTACACAAAGCTCAAGTCTTGTGGATCCCTACTTCAGCATAATAATATGGAAATACATTTTTAAACAACCCTGAATTTCAACCTTACACCAATAAGAAAGATGAAGATCAAAAACTCAATTGACAGCACATGCTGGCAAAAATGCAGAGAAAGGGGAACACATCCCCAAAGATGGTTGTTTTGCAAACTTGATTCCTGAAATCAACCTGTCAGTTCCTTAGAAAATTGGAAGTAGTCCTACCTAAAGCCCCATGTATGATGTTCCTGAGGATATAGCCAAAACATGATCCACAATATCACAAGGACACATGGACTACTATGTTTTCAGCAGCCTTATTCATAATGACCAGAAACTATAAATAACATTTATGTACCTCATCCAAAGAATAGACACATAAAGAAACATGATTTATATACACAACTGGATACTATTCAACCATTAAAAACAAGGACATCATGAAATTTGTTGGCAAATGGACATATCACAAAATATCATCCTGCTTGAAATAAACCAGACACAAAAGCACATCTTTGATATGTACTCACTAATAAATGGATATCAGCTAATAATTAGTTAAGAACCATGGACATCACATTGACCCTACAAAGTTAAACATGAAGGAAAATGCAACTGAGGATACTTCAATTCCACTTAGAAAGGGGAACAAAATAATCATAAGAAGCAGAGCGATGGAGGGACTGTCATAGGGGTGAGGAAAAGTGGGGCAAGGTCAGTTATGAAAAGAGACAGAAGAGAATCCCAGAGAGCCTGAAAAATGAATGGAAATATGTGGGTGCTGGGTTGGGACTGAGAGAAACCTCCAAAAAAGACCCAGAGACATGGGAGGTGTGAGGCTCCCAGGACTCAATGTGAGTAACCTCAGCCAAAATGCTTTACAGTGGGATATTGAACCTGAAGATACCAGCTCTAGCAGTTAGGCAGGACCTCCAGTAGAGTAATGGGTGTACCAATAAACCGTCACAATTTTTGACCCAAAATTATTCCTGTTTAAATGAAATACTGGGACAAAAATAGAGCAGGGAGTGAAAGAATGGATGACCAGAGTCTAACCTAATTTGGGATCTATCTCATGAGTAGGCACCAAATGCTGACACTATTACTGATGTTATGTTATGCTTGCAGACCAGAGCCTAGCATGACTATACTCTGCAGTTGAGTGAGACAGATACAGATACTCACATCCAAGCACTAGACTGATGTCAGGGATACCCATGGAAAAGTTAAGGGTAGGATTATAGAAAATGAAGAGATGGCAACCCCATAAGAAAATCACCAATGTCAGCTAACCTGGACTACTGATTGTTCCAAGAATTTAAACCAACAACCAAAGAGCATACATACAAGCTGGCCTGAGGTCCCCAGCACATATTTAACAGAGAACTTCCTTGCCTGGCCTGCATTAGAAAGGATAATCCTAATCCTGTACAGGTTTGGCAACTCTGCAAGAGAGGATACCCGAGGGAAGGAGGCTATCTTCTCAGACACACATAGGAGAGGGATTGTAGGAAAAATTTGAGAGGGGGACTTGGAAGGCAGGCAACATTTTAGAGTATATATAAATAAAATAATTAATTAACAATACAAATTTAAATGTCTACTTTCAGAAAGAGAAAAAGTATATTCTATCTACTCAATTGACAAAGAGTTAATATATCAGAATATAGAATGAAAAACAAAATGTATTGGAGTTAAAAATTATCTGAGTGGACATTTCTTAAACAAAACAGAACAAAAAAAAAAAACTAAATCAGTGTGAAGAAGAAATAGCTGTGTGTGTTTGTGTGTGTGTGTGTGTGTGTGTGTGTGTTTGAATGAGATGGAAATCCCTTTAAACCATTAATAAGAAGAAAATTCTGTTGTTGAAACAAAACATATGGACGTAGTGAATTAAAGTATCTTAAGTTCCCTCATATTTGTACAAACTAAAAAACAGCAACCTGGAAGTCCATGATTGTTTGGGACTATGAAGGATGATAGGTGTTTTGAAGGCCATGAGTTGTAGAAGGTGAAGGTGTGTCATTGAATATATATATATATATATATATATATATATATATATATATATATATACACACATAGTAACCATTCAGGCATCAGTAAATACAATATTAAAAAAAGTTAAAATGAAAACTCTAAGTATAGTTTACATACACATCTATTTCTGTGGTAACAATTGTTGGACACAATCTACCCTAATGCTTCAATTATAATCTGAGTTCCTAAGAAAGTAAAATGTCATTTCTGCACATAACCAAGAATAAATAAAATAGGCAAGCCTGATCCAATGGAGGAAATTGTCCCCAATAGACAAAAAATTGCTAGTGTATAAATTAGAGTAGAATAGTACAAATACTGAGGAATTCATGGAAACCATATTCATATTAATTAAACACAATATGAACATGGCAGCTGTAAATAGAAAAAAAAACTCTAAGGCAATATTGTGCTATAGGAAAGCCAAAAAAAAAAAAAAAAAAAATACCGTAGTCTACTGAAAAAAAACAAATGTATGCATATATAAGTGTTAAAAGCAGAAATCTTTATCCAGTCCCATTCTTAGTCTTATTTCTTATGACCCATGACCTTTAACATTAGTCAAATAGCTATACTGTCTGTCCATTATTAAACATGTGTATTTGATTGTGAAAATTGAAAAAAAAATCATAATTTTTTGGCAAGTTAAAAAGGCTAAGAAACATCCAAAATTTTCCAATTTCTGAATATTCTGTTACACTCTTTTAAACAGTTTTTATTTTATTTTACTTTCTAAACGAAGAAGAATGTCAGAATATACTATGACTACCGTTGGATGTATCCTATCAGATCCTTTCCAGTCTTTTTATCTGAGGTCAGGGCATGCTGGAAATGATAAGGAAAGCAATTTAAGGCAGTGCTCTGTCTAGAAAAATGACCATTCCTTTAAATTCCTCTCTATTTCAGTAGAAGACAGAATGTACTATTTGGTTGATATAGCCAACAGTCAGGAAACAGACTCAGAAAACTGAATTTCAGAGTCGTATTGTCCTCTTATGTTCTATGCTATTTGACTAGAAGAAAAAAATAACTCTGAGATGTAGTGAAAAATTTAAAATGACAAAAGGCATCGCTTTCTTGTAAACTCAATGCATATAATATCTTCTCTTCATTTATCTAAAGAGGGCATGGGAATGCAACAATAAGTAGACAGTTCCCTACATATTGGTAGTTTTTGAGGGTCTACTCAGAGACTCAAAGTGATTTACTTATTACAATAAACAGTCTTTGAAGTAGAATATTTGGTTACTCTTTGAATATAGAAGAAACACACGGAAATAAAAGAAAGAAATAATGAAAAAATCAAATCAAAATCAGATCCAATGTCCTTTCCCTTTGTGAGTATGGTGAATAAAAATGCTCAGGCATTTGATTCTAAATATTCACACGTTCATTGTCAATCGTAACAGGCCTGTTATTATAACAAGTTTGAAATGAGTGAAAAGTAGAAGAAAAAAAAACATGTATTTTATGCTTAGGGAACATATTTGATTTTAGATTTGTGTTAATAAAATTTAGACTTACGATAATTTGACAACTACCAAAATAAATATAGAAAAACAAAGGATGAGGGACACAGGCCTGGTGAGAAGGTGTTCCGATTAGACAGGGGGTAGCATGCGGAAAGTATGCCCCTGCCCTGCTTGATCCAGGGACTAGGAACCCAGCATTGGGTCCTCTGTTCCAAGCCTGCGGCATTTCCGTGCAGAACAGGCACTAGGACTATTCACAATCAGGAACAGAGGGTATCCAGGGACACAGACCAGGTACAAGGGAAAGATGAGAACCAATCACTGACAACAAGATGGCAAGAGGAAAGCGAAAGAAAGTACTCCAGGGAAACCAAGACAACCTGGCAACACTAGAACCCAGTTCTCCCATCACAACAAACAGCGGAATGCCAAACACTCCAGAAAATGAAGACTCAGACCTGAAATTCTACCTCAAGATGATGATAGAGGGCCTTAAACAAGAACAGGAGGAAAAGCATAAAGCATTAGAAGCTTTTAAAGTAAAAAGAAGAAAAACACTTAAAGAACTCAAAGAACTAGAGGAAAAAAGAACCAGAGATGAAGAAATGGAAGAAGGAATTTAAAGCTTAAATTTACACAATAAAGAAAACACTAAAAGAGACAACCCTGGAGTTAGAAATCCTAAAAAAGAAACCAGGAGTCACAGATGCAAGTATTTTCAACAGACTACAAGAGATGGAAGAGAGAATCACGGGGGCCAAAGACAACATTGAAAACATAGACAAAACAGTCAGAGAAGATGCAAAAACCAAAAAGCTCCTAACCCAAAATGTCCAGGAGATCCAGGACACAATGACAAGACCAAACCTAAGGATAATGGAAATAGAAGAGGGCGAAGAATATCAACTAAGAGGCACAGTAAATATCTTCAACAAAATTGTAGAAGAAAACTTCCCTATCCTTAAAAATGAGATTACTTGGAGCATAAAAAAAAGCCTACAGAATACCAAATAAGTTGGACCAAAAAAGAAATTCCTCCAGACACATAATAGCCAAAACACCAAGTGCCCAAAGCAAAGAAAGAATACTAAAAGCAGTAAGGGGAAAAGGTCATGTAACATATAAAGGCAGACCAATCAGAATCACACCTGATTTCTCAAGAGACTATGAAAGCTAGAAGAGCCTGAACAGACATCATGCAGACTCTAAGAGCACAAGTGCCAGCCCAAGCTGCTATACCCAGCAAAACTATCAATCACCATAGATGGAGAGATGAAGATAATCCAAGACAAAACTAAATTTACACAATATCTGACCACAAACCCAGCACTATAAAGAATTATAGGTAGAAAACTCAACACAATAAGGGGAACTACATCCTAGTGAAAACAAGAAAACTCCTAAGCAAGAAAACAAAAAGAATAAAGAGACACAGGCACAATTCAACCTACAAAAACAATATTAGCAGGAAACAGCAACCACTATTCCTTGATGTCTATTAACATAAATGGAATCAACTCCCCAATAAAAATATATAGGCTATCAGACTGGAAACATAAACAAAACCCACCATTTTGCTGCATACAGGTAACTCATCTCAGAGACAAAGACAGACACTATCTCAGAGTAAAAGGTTGGGAAAAAAAACTTTCAAGCAAACAGCCCCAATAAGCAAGCTGTAGTGGCTATTCTAAAATTGAATAAAGTAAATTTCCAACCAAAAGTTATCAAAAAAGGTAAGGAAGGACACTTATTACAGGGGAATTCTGTTAGGAGGAACTCTCAATCCTTAACATATATGCTCCAAAAACAAAAGCACCCGTATTCATAAATGAAACCCTACTAAAGCTCAAAAAATAAATTTTACCCACACAATAATAGTGGGAGACTTTAATACCCCACACTAACCAATGGACAGATCATGGAAACAGAAACTGAACAAGGACATTGTAAAACTAGGAAAGTAGGAACCAACTAGAATTAATAGGTATCTATAGAATGTATCATCCTAAAGTAAAAGAATGCACCTTCTTCTCAGCACCCCATGGTCCAGATGGGTTCATTGGAGAATTTTATCCGACATTTATTGACAACATAATACCTACACTTTCCAAACTATTCCACAAAATAGAACCTGATGGAACACTACCTAACTCAATTTTTGAAGCTACAATAATTCTCGTTCTTAAACCATACAAAGACCCTACAAGTGAAAGACCCCCGCTTAGCAACAGTAAATGCCATGTCTGTAAGGCTGTGCACACACGGGGCAGGCTAGGTCAGGGTCCCAGGTGGCCAAGCAAGATACCGGTGGGCAGCCAGCTTGCAATAGACAAAGAAAGGGAGACACTCAGACAAGCCCAGCTTTCAGATAAGCTGCAGCCACCGACTGGTACCAAGAGTCGTGTCCTTAGAGCCATATTTCTGCCACAGTCCCTGCCAAACAAGATGTCTGCGGTTGACCACCTGGACCGGGGTAAAGACACAATATTTTGCCATACATGCTGAGACAAGGACAAAAAACAACACCCTGTCCCAGAGGAGGGGCCAAGGCCGCCCTTTCTAAAAACTTGGGGCTTGTCCACAGTTCACCCTGGTTTCATTTAAATTAACCAATTAAAACCCTGTTGCTATGCTTCTGCTTCTGTACCTTGCTTCTGCCCCCCAAGCCCTATAAAAAGGGGACTGCCCCTTTGTCCGGCGCGCAAGTCCTCTGAGAGACTGTGTGCCCACAGGTACCTGTGTAAATAAACCTCTTGCTACTTGCATCCGAAGTGAGTGGTCTCGTGCTCCTTGGGAGGGGTCTCTTCAGATAGAAGATACCCTCTGGGGGTCTTTCACAAGGAAAGAGAACATCAGACCAATCTCACTTATGAACATTGATGCAAAAATACTTAACAAAATCCTTGTAAACTGAATCCAAGAACACATCCAAACAATCATTCATCATGATCAAGTTGGCTTCATCCCTGGGATGCAGGGATGGTTTAATATAAGAAAATCCATCAATGTAATCCACCATATAAACAAACTTAAAGAACAAAATCACATGGTCATCTTACTTGATGCTGAGAAAGCATTTGATAAAATTCAAAACCCCTTCATGTTAAAAGTCTTGGAAAGAACAGGTATCCAGGGCCCATATCTAAACATAATAAAAGCAATATACAGCAAACCAACAGCCAACAACCAACTTAACTGTGGGAAACTTGAAGCAGTTCCACTAAAATCAGGGACTAGACCAGGCTGCTCACACTCCCTCTACCTATTCAGTATAGTATTGGAAGTCCTGGCCGGAGCAATTAGACAGCAAAAGGCAATCAAAGAGATGCAAATTAGAAAGGAAAAATTGAAAACATCACTATTTGAAGATGACATGATAGTGCACTAAAGTGACAACACAAATTCCACTAACACAAACAAAGAAGTAGTCTTCCTCTACTCAAAGGACAAAGATGTGGAGAAAGAAATTAGGGTAAAGATACCCTTCACAATAGTCAGAAAAACTATAAAATACCTTGGTGTGACTCTAACTAAGCAAGAGAAGGACCTGTATGACAAGAACTTCAAACATCTAAAGAAGGGAAATCGAGGAAGATCTCAGAAAATGGAAAGATCTCCCATGCTCATGTATTGGAAGGATCAATGTTTTAAAAAATGGACTTCTTACCAAAAGCAATCTACAGATTCAATGCAATCCCCATCAAAATTCCAACCCAGTTCTACTTTGAGTTGGAAAGAGCAATGTGCAATTTCATCTGGAATAACAAAAGACTTAGAATAGTGAAATCCATCCTCAACAACAAGGAAACATCTGTGGGAATCACTATCCCTGACCACAAACTATATTACAATGAAATTGTTCTGAAAACTACATGGTACCAGTACAGATATAGGCATGTGGATCAATGGAAAAGAACATAAGATCCAGAAATGAGCCCTTACATATATGGTCACCTGATTTTTGACAAAGGACCTGTAAACATTCAATGGAAAAAGGACAGCTTATTCACCAAATGGTGTTGGTCCAACTGGCACTCAGCATGCAGAAGAATGAAAATAGACCCTTTCTTATCTCCTTGTACAATGCTCCAGTGTAAGTGGATCAAAGATCTCCACATTAAACCTGATACACTGAAACTATTAGATGAAAAAGAAGGGAAAACCTTAGAACTTATAGGCAAAGGAGAAAATTTCCTGAACAGAACACCAATGATTCAAAGTAAGGTCAAAGATTGACAAATGGGACTTAATGAGATTGCAAAGTTTCTGTAAGGCTAAGGACATTGTCAAGAAAACAAAAGGGCAGCCAACAGAATGGGAAAAGATCTTTACCAACTCCACATCAGATAGAGGTCTAATATCCAAGGTATACAAAGAACTCAAAAAGCTAGACACCAGAGAATCAAACATCCCTACTAAAAATTGGGGTACAGACTTAAACAAAAAGTTCTCATTTGAGGAATATCAAATGGCTGAGAAACATCTAAAGAAGTGCTCAACATCCTTAGCCATCAGGGAAATGCAAATCAAAACATCCCTGAGATTCCACCTCACACCAGTCAGATTGGCCAAGATCCAAAACTCAGATGACAGCAGATGCTGGTGAGGATGTGGAGAAAGAGGAAAACTTTTCCACTGTTGGTGCGGTTGTAAACTGATACACCCAATCTGGAAATCACTCTGGCGGTTCTTCAGAAAAATGGACATAGTACTACCTAAGACCCAGTTATTCCACTTCTGGGCATTTACCCGAGAGACTCTCCAACATACAACAAAGATACATGCACCACAATGTTCTTTACAGCTCTATTTATAATAGCCAGAAGCTGGAAAGAACTCAAATGTCCTTCAGTAGATGAATTGATACAAAAATTGTGGTACATTTACACAATGGAGTACTACTCAGCTACCAGAAACAATGACTTAACCAAATACTTAAGAAAATGGATGCATCTAGAGAATATCATCCTGAGTGTGATAACCCAGTCAGAAAAGAACAGACATAATATAGAGTCACTGATAATGGGATACTAACCCCAGAAAGCTCTGAACACCCCAGAAACAAGTCCCAGACTGTGTGAAGTTCAAGAGAAAAAAAAAGTATGAAAAAACCAAAAAAACAAAAAAGAATATATTTTAATTAAAATAGAAATGTATCACATCCCTCTTTTCTCTTTCAGTTTCTCTCTTATCCCCTCAAATTAATAGCCTCTTTTCCTATTTTATTGTTACATATATACATATGTGTATGTACATGGTTGCACAAATAGTTAATTACAACCTTAAAAAATGTGTCAGTATACTTTTATGCAAAAAAAGTTAAAATATATACATTTATCTTTGTTTTTTTAAAATAATTTTTTCAATAATAAAAAAAGGAAACTCAAATATAATTTTAAAAATTATATTTACAATTTCTATACTTGTATGCTTCCTATGTTATTATTTTTTTCCTTTTTTAAACTTTATTATAAAAACAAAAAATAAAATAAAATGTAAATCAGATAATACCCAATAATATTGAAAAAGGGGAAAATGAATAACTAATGTTTAATATGTGTTAAAACTTATTTTACCAAACTGTAAATAGGGTGGAATAAATAATAAAGCATGAAGTGTTTGAAATTAAACATAAAATAAAAGTACATTTGTAGGAGATATATTTAATGTCACTATCTATTCTTCCTTCTTCTCAGGATGCCTAACTCCTCAGAACAATCTGTTAAGTAAAATCATGCATTTTTGGTAATTCTTTGAACAAAGCTTTTGGTCAGAACTTAAGTTCAGCAAAACAGACACACTGATTTAAAATTTGGATGTAGACAAAGGCATAGAATTTTTTCTCTTTTTTATTCTGGTATTTCTCCTGAAAACAGAGTCATATAGCCTTAATAGAAATCCCTAGTGTCTAGGAAATTGCTTTTAGCAAATCAAGAAACAGAAAGGCTTTGAGATGAACCTCTAAGAAAAACAAACATCTTAATAATCAGCATGAACAGTGTGATAGTTTTAAAACATCTAGAGTAAACCTTTTACAATTCATAAAATAAGAGAGGTGGAGCCAATTTATAATAAGTAACTCAGATATTTTCTCTTAACTTCAGCACTAATATGGCTCCTAATAAAGTAATACTGATCTAGTCCATACAATTGTCATTTTCATATTCTTAGTATTTTTTTACAAATCCTGAATTATTATTTTATCATTTATTTTGTGTATTTATCTTTGTGTTTTGGCCCCTGAACACAGATTGCTAATCCACATTTTTCTTCCTTCTGACCTTATTTTGGATTGACACTCTTTTTTTATTATTAAATAAAATTTTCTTTACCTAGTAGTTTAGGTGATTATCTGATATTTAAATAACAAATTATAATAAATAATAAGAACGTTTTCTGTTTTATAAGTTTTTATATGTTATTTATAAGATTCATAATTTAATTTTTCTTCTTTTTGAAGTTTTTGTCTGAAATTTTGCCGTGTACTAGTTTGAATAAAATTATTAAGTTGTGATTAAATGTAAATGTATTTATTAGCTTGCATGTTTCCTGCTCCTCAAATTACAGACCAGTAATTTCAGAATATCTTTCTTATAGACAAATTCTATAATTTGTAGTTTACTTTAATTTTTAAATTACTGACAATGATCTCTCATTTTCTTAAAAAACTATGTTACTCAAAAACTGGGAAATATCTTCCTGTTATTATTGATGAAAAAGAAAATAGTCTAAATTATGTTCCTTTGAGATAATTCACTTAACTGTTTTTACAATTTTTTCTTTGGCAGTCTAGGCTTTTACAATGCTGGATAACTGTGAGGCCACTGGGCTGCTAAAATCTATGAGAGAGATGATTTCAACATATCTGGAAAAACTCCAGCTGTACCCAATTAAATGCAGTCTTTCTCAATTTTCTCTTTTCTTTAAAACTGTGATTAACATTGAATTGAATATCACATATTTTTTGTATCTTTCCACTTTCACATTTTCTTCTCTGAATTTCAAATGTAGATTGTAGTTTTATGTTTTAGGTTCTAATGTATTGTTCTCCAAAGTAGCAAAAGCAATCAGGAATGCTTTGATACATGCATATTAGTGTGACTCTTTGTTAAAAAAAAAACAAAAAAACAAACAAACAAACAAAAAAAAAACCAGAGAATAAAATACCAACTCAAACAGCCATAATAATTAACAAGGTTTAGAGTTGACAAAGAGAGATTTATAAATGTGACAAAGTATGACTTGTTCAGTTAGGAACATATAAGAGCCAGGAGTTTTGATGGTAAAACTGCTTTTCATTTGTTTTAATCTAGTCATTTAGATTGGAACAAAATATCAAAGTTGTTTTGGTTAGCTTTGTTCAAATTTTTAAGTATGATGAATATTTTTTAACTATTTTTCAGATCTCATGATTTTTTTTAATTTTTGTGTTTTTGATTATTGAGTTCTTTATATATTTGGATATTAACCCTCTCTCAGATGTATAGTTGGCTAAGAGTCTTGCCAATTCTATGGGCTTCCCTTTCATGCAGTTTAACTATCCCTGTAGCTATACACAAGTCAATTGATTTTATGAAATTTTGTTTGTAGTTTCTGTGGTTTCTTTACAATTGATTTTAGCTTCATGGCAGAGTGATATGATAAACACAACAGACTAATTTAATTGTTTTCTATTTGATAAAATTTCACTTATAGCCTAGAATATAATGGGCTTTAGAAAAGCTTGGATAAGCTATTGAAGAAGATGTGTACTATGTCTTTCAATAACATTTAATCTGTTGTGTATTTTAAAGTTTCTTTGTTGATTTTCCTTTTAGTCTAAGCCATATATTATCAGAAATATTGTAATTATTCACTATTATTGTATCAGGACCTCTTAGAAATTTTATGTATTTAATATTCATTTGATGAAACTCAGAGCACCAATATTATGTGACTATATATTATTAATCACTATCATACACTATTGAGGATGCTAAGAAGTGCTTGCTGACAGAAGTCTTATATGAATGTCTTCTGAAATGCACTGCCAGATCCTCAAAAAGTCAAAGGTCAATGCCTGCAGCCAACCATTGGACTAAGCATTGTGTCCCCAAAGAAGAAGTTAGAGAATGTACTGAAAGAGCTGAAGGGGTTTGTAACCCTATTGGAAGAACAATAATATCAATGAAAGAGACCACCAAGAACTCCCAAGATTACACATAAAGTGACCCATGGCTGCATAGTATCAGAGGACGGCATCAATGGGAAATGAGTCCCTTGGTCCTGTGAAGGTCCATGATACCCCAGTGTAGAGCAATACTAGAGCAGAGAAGTGGGAGGGAGTGGGTGGGTAGGTGGATGAGCACCCTTATAGAAGCAGGGGGCATGGAATAGGGGAGTTTCTGGAGGGGAAATCTGGAGAGGAAATAACATTGGAGATGTAAATAAAGAAAATATCTAGTAAAAAAAGGAGGGAAGCATAGCTTAGGTAACAGAGAGAATGCATTGAGGGGATATTTTCCTACTGATGATCTCTTTTCCCGTGTCACACTATGAGGTGAGCAGTTTTTTTCTATCACTTTTTCTCTACATTACAATGGCCTACTGAATGTTGCATATAACTAGAAGCCACAAAGCCAAATTATCATGGACAGACAACTCCAAAATTTTGAGCCATAACAACTCATTCATCTCTTGAGTCCAACACCTCTAAGATATATGTCTCAGTAAGAAGAAACACTGAAAATTGTATCAATTAATATCTTTTTATGGGATATATTTCATTTACATTTCAAATGTTAACCATTTTTCCACTTTTCCCTCCATACACCCTTTATCCCACCCCCCCTCCTCCTACTTCTATGAGTGTGCCCCCCCACTGACTTACCCCCTCCTGTTTCCCTGCCCTGTCATTACCCTACACCGAGGCATCAAGCTTAGGCAGGGTCAAGGGCTTTTCTTTCCATTGATGCTCAGCAAGGCAATCCTCTGCTACCTATGCAGCTGGAGCCATGGGTCCATCCATGTATACTCTTTAGATAGTGGATTAGTCCCTGGGAGCTCTGGATGGTTGGTGTTTTTGTTATGCTGTTGCAAAACCCCTTCAGCTCCTTCAATCCTTTCTCTAATTCATCCATTAAGGACCCTGTTCTCAGTCCAATGGTTGGTTTTGTGTTTCTGCCTCTGTATTTGTTGTGATTTGGCAGAACTTCTCAGAAGACAGCTATATCAGCATTCACTTCTTGACATCAGCAGTAGTGACTGGGACTCATGGCTGTATATGGATGGGGCAGTCTCTGAATGGCCTCCATTTCAGTCTCTGCTTCAAATTTTGTCTGTATATTTCCTCCTATAGATATTTTGTTCCCTCCTTCTAAGAAGGACTGAACCATCTGTACTTTGGTCTTCTTTTTTCTTGAGCTTAATGTGCTATGTAAATTGTATCTTGGGTAACCCGAGCTTTTGGGCTGATATCCAATGATCAGTGAGTGCATACCATGTGCGTTTTTGTGATTGGGTGTACAGGTTTTTAAAAGCATTTTGGCAATTCTTTTAGAGGTTTGATAGCATGCATTGAAATCTCACTAGTTACCATAAGAATAAAGTACACATAGAGCAGAATGTAACATAGAAACAGTCAGAGTTTTCTTGGTGTGTATAGATTAAACAAAATAATCTTTGAATACCAAAAATTGCCACAATGCTATTCTTTTTCAAACATGATGAATACTACACAGTTCAGAAAACTAGAATAAGGGCAAACATTAGAAAATGAAAATATATTATAATGGACTAAAACATATTAATATCTTGTTTTAGGTTTAAAGTGTTGTGGTAAAAAAATAAAGCTAAATAATCTTCATTTGAGGCAACTACAATAAATATTCTATTTGTGATACTAGAAAAAAATGTTAGACAAACATAAGATTATTATTCTATAACGTTTTTCTTCTTGTTTTAGTCTAAAAATGTTTTGTTCTAAGAAGATGTCAACCATAATCCTGATCACACTTGACTATAAACCTCACTCTTATGTTAAATTACTGAAGAGTTTTGTTTTAAATATTCTACACATCAGTAATAAACTACATTATTTTCCAATAATAGATGTATTCTGCTTGTTATTAGGACACTGTGAATATTAATAAAATTCTTAACTTCAGCAACAATAAAATTACAAAATTTAAATTTAATAAAAATTTTATAGTGCTGAATTGATTTTACTATATGAAAATTCAAAATTTCCAAGTCGTACTTTCATGATACTTTCTTAAGAACTAGGGCTTGTAATAGTAGATTTACATTTAAAATGTATTAAAATGACAGTACTGAGATTTATTGGTACAGTCTTTTACATTCTTGAGTCTTTGTGCTTGGTACTTGTGACTACTTGATATCATTGGATAAACAGGAATACATAAAAGCATTGATGACTAACACAGTAAAGCACTGCTTCTCAATCTTCCTAAGGCTGTGAACATTTAATCTAGTTAGACACAACCATAAAATTATTTTGTTGTCACTTCATAACTATTATTTTGCCACTGATAAAAAACATAATGCGGTATTTTGAAAATACAGGTTTATCAACTGAGTCAAGAGCCACTGCATTGAAGACTATGACATCTAATAACAGGAATACTTGGATAGAGATTTTGCAGTATGATAGCTATAGAAAAACACTGAGAGCTACGAACAGAAACTATGAGGAGCAAGAAGAACAGCAGTTATTAAAAAAAAAAAAACAAAAAACAAAAAAAAAAAACTAATATTGACCACATAAAAACAAAATTAAAGACATGAATCACAACCACCCAGTTTATATTATGTTATTTGAGATTACATACAAAATGAAAATTGATTTGTAATTTTCTTTCTTTGTTGAATATTTGTGTGGTATAAGTGTCAGTGTAATTGTGGCCCCATAAAATGAAACTGGCAATGTTCTTTGCTGAGGGCCATGCAAGAAGAATGAAAAATTGCTTTAGAACTCAAGTAATGTGGCCCACTGGTTAGCACAGCAAAAATGGATTTGACTTGCACAGGTATAGCCCTGAGAACTACATTTGCTAAGAATTTCAGCCTTTTATGGAATTCTCCACTTGCTGCTTTCTCATCTCTCTTAATGTAAGAGTTGTAAGAAAACTCTAAGGGTGTTTGTTTCCAGCCTATCACTGAGAAGTATTACTGGCACTCAAAATAAATGGTTAATCTCTTTCAGGTATTGCTGTTAGAGCAGATTAATGCTCTAATCTCCATCCTAGGAAATGTCAGCAATGACTATCACCCTTAGAAAGCATTTGAAAAATAGAATTGTTGTGAAGTTATATTGTTTTTTCTACTGACTCTGAATCATATACAAAATCTTAAGGAGCAATTTATTTTAAACTGCTGATTTAAATTTAAAAAATTACCGATGAATAGATAAGCATTCTGAGAATATAAAATACATATGACTGCTTTTTATATAAAAGATTAGATTTGTGATTATTTTATTTTTTTTAATTTAATGGATATATTTTATTTGCATTCAATTGTTATAAACTTTCCCAGTTTCCCCTCCATAAAATCCCTCTCTCACCCCCTCCCCCTGCCTCAATGAGAGTGTTCCCCCATCCAACCACCCCCTCCTGCCTACCTGCCCTGACATTTTCCTAAACTGAAGCATCGAGCCTTAAAGATAAATAACAAAATAATATTTTGCAACCATAAATTGCTGCTTGCCATCAGAGAACCTGTCTGAAAAAAATACCTTGCTTGCTTAAACTTTGTGAAACTGTAGCAAGTTTATTAATTATGAATTTACATGGCTTGTTGAGAATAATTTTTTTTTTTAACCTGTATTATGTAGTGTTATTTCTTGTAAAGGTATTGGGGAACATACTATACTGTTTATTCATAGTCATTCACTGGAAGAATATTAGAATGTAATTAAATTATAATCTTTTATTGCTTGAAAGAGTTTGCTAGGATATATAAGCTATGAGAGAAAAATGTAATATACATATGTGTGTATGTGTGTGTATGTTTATCTGTATATGTGTATGGATGTATGTGTTCATATGTATATGTATGAAATGATTGCAGTCTGCTTGTTAAACCTTTGTTCTATTCATTCAGTGCGTGAGTGTGTATAGAAATCTGTCTGTCTGTCTGTCTGTCTGTCTGTATGTATGTATATGTGGATGTATGTATGTATGTAAATGTATGTATGCCAGAAACCATCAAGAACAGGCTAAAATCTAGAAGGTTACCTTTTTGAGATTGTACCACCATGAACTGTCAAAGTTAATGATGGATTTGTTTCTCTAGTCAAGTCTGAAAATAATTTAATTTTAGGATAGATTCCTGATATTAATATGCTTTTCACATCACATTATTTTTGAATATGTATAAAATAATAATTAGCTATTAGCCCACCCTTTTGAAGTGATCTCTGAAGAACAACAAATATGTACTGTCTTATAGTGATGTTATATAGGAAAATAGATGATTTTTTTATTTCTTACTTGTGATCCTTTAATAATTCCAAAAGTTTTATTATTAATTATTTTTCTCTTATATAATATTGTTTCTATTAAGTCCTTCCTGATGTCAAAACTGTATTGAGAACACTGAAAATCTTTAGTGTCAGGAGTTAATTGCTTTTGAGATAACAAGCAGGTATCTACTACTTAGAGCACATTCAAAGATGTTGTAAAACAATTAACCATGGTCATAACAAGAGAAATGAGGTTTTATTAATGGTGCAAGGACAGAAAATATAATATTGACTGAATTTATCTATCAAAAACTTCAGTGATAATGTAGGTATGATATTTAACTCTCCGGGAATTTGTAGATCTATGACAGATGATGAATTTTTAGCAAGATAATTATTCTTAATGGATAGGCATGTAAACACTCTCTGTTGTAAATTTTTCATTCAATTTATGATTTGAATTTATGTGTAAACTTGTGAACTTTTATGATGTGATCATATATTATGAATGTTGTATAAGTGCTGAGGCAAAGAGAAGGAAGCCCCTTTTCCTTTGTCTTATACAAATTTTATAGAAAACTTTTAGAAAGAATTTAGAAATAAAGATATAGATCACTTGTCAGAATATATCTTTTTCTTCCCACAACTTCAACTAGCAGGTTGGTACATAGACTATCAGACTGGATTTATAAACAGGATCCAGGATTTTGTTGCATACAGGAAACTTATCTCAGAGACAAAGACAGACACTACTTCAGAGTAAAAGGCTGGAAAAAATGTTCTAAGCAACTGGTCCCAAGAAACAAGCTGGAGTAGCCATTTTAATATCAAATAAAATAGACTTTTAACAAAAAGTCATCAAAAAAGACATGGAAGTATATTCTTTACTCATCAAAGGAAAATTCTGTCAAGAGGAATTCCTAATACTAATCATCTATGCTACAAATAAAAGACCACCCACATTCATAAAAGAAACCCTGCTAAATTTCAAAGCATATATTATACCACACACAATAATAGTGGGAGACGTCAATACCCCACTCTCATCAATGGAAAGATAATTAAAGCAGAAACTGAACAGAGACACAGTGAAACTAACAGAAGTTATAAACCAATTGGAATTAAAAGACATCTACAGAACATTTCATCCTAAAACAAAAGAATACACCTTCTCAGCACCTCACAGCACCTTCTCCAAAACTGAACATATAGTTGGTCACAAACCAAGCCTCAATAAATGTAAGAAGATTGAGATACTCCCATGTATCTGATCAGATAACTATGACTAAGGCTAGTCTTTAATAACAACAAAGATAACAAAATTCCACAAAAACATGGAAACTGAGCAATGAACTACTCAAGGGTAACATGATCAAGGTAGAAATAAAGAAACAGTTAAAGATTTTTTTTTTTTTTTTTTTTTTTTAAGAATCTAAGGAAACTGAAAGCACTATATACTCAAACCTATGGGATACAATTAAAGCAGTATGAAGAGGAAACCTCACAGGTCCAAGTGCCTCCAAAACTGGAGAGAGCATACATTAGCATCTTGAAAACACAGCTGAAAATTCTAGAACAAAAGGAAGCAGATACACCTAAGAGGAGTAGACACCATGAAATGATTAAACTCAGAGCAGAAATCAACCAAGTAGAAACTAAAAGAAATATACAAAGAATCAACAAAACCAGTAGGTGGATCTTTGAGAAAATGAACAAGATTGATAAACCTTTAGCCAGACTAAGTAGAGGGCATGTTGAGAGTATCTTAATTAACAAAATGAAAACTGAAAGGGGAGATATAACAACAGAAACTAAGGAAATTTAAGAAATCATCAGATCCTACTATAAAAGCCTATACTCAACAAAACTGGAGAATCTGGAGTAAATGAACGAATTTTAAAACAGATACCAGATAGCAAAGTTAAATCAGAATCAGATAAACCATCCAAATAATCCAATATCACTTAAATAAATAAAAATCAGTCATCAAAAGCTTCCCAAACAAACAGAGCTCAGAACCAGATAAGTTCAGTGTAAAATTCTATCAGATCCTCATAGAAGACTTAATATCAATACTCTCCAAACTATTAAAAAAATAGAGATAGCGGGAACACTACCCAACTCATTTTTCAAACTAAAATTTTTTCTCAGTTCTAAGCCACGCATAGACCCTATAAGGAAAGAGAACTTTAGACAATCTACCTCATGAATATTGATGAGAAAATACTCAATAAAATTATTGCAAACTGAATCCAAGAACACATAAAAACAATCATTCACCATGAACAAGTAGGCTTCATATGTGGGGTAGAGGGATATTTCTATATATGGAAATCCATCAATATAATCCACAATAGACTAACTTAAAGAAAAAAAATGATCATCTCACTAGATGTTGATTTGATAAAATTCAACACCCCTTCATGTTAAAAGTCTTGGAAAGAGCAGGGAACCAAAGGCCCATACCTAAACATATTAAAAGCAATAGACAACAAAGCAGTATCCAATATCATACTAAACAATTAAAAACTAGAAGCAGTTCCACTAAAATCAAGGACTAGACAAGGCTGCTCACTCTCTCCCTACCTATTCAATATAATACTGGAAGTACTGGCCCGAACAATTAGACAAGAAAAGGACATCAAAGGGATACAAATTGGAAAAAGGAGAAGTCAAAATATCCTTATTTGTCAATGACATGAGAGTATACTTAAGTGTATATTCCACCAGAGAAATTTTACTGCTAAGAAATTACTTCAACAAAGTGGCTAGATATAAAATTAACTAAAACAAATCAGTACTCTTCTTCAATTCAAAGGATAAGTATGCTGAGAAAGAAATTAGAGAAAATATATTCTCCAAAATAGTCACAAACAATATGAAATACCATGGTGTGACAGTAACTAAGTAAATAAAAGATCTGTATGACAAGAACTTCATATCACTGAAGAAGGAAATTGAAGAAGATCTCAGAAGATGGAAAGATCTCCCATGCTCATGGATTGGAAGGATCAACATTCTAAAAATGGCCATCTTACCAAAAGCCACCTACAGGTTCAATTCAATCCCTATTAAAATTCCACTCAATTCTTCAAAGACTTGAAAAGAACAATTAACAAATTTGTCTAGAATAAAAACAACAACAACAACAACAAAAAAAAAACCTATAATGAGAAATCTATTCTCAATAACAAGAAAAATTCTGAGGGAGTTGCCAACCCTAACCTCAAGCTATATTACACAGCAATTGTGTTTAAAAAATATGGTATTGGTACAGAGATTGGCAGGTAGATCAATGGAAAAGATTTGAAGACCCAGAAATGAACCTACAAACCTATGGTCACTTAAAGTTTGACAAAGGAGCTAAAATCAATCAGTGAAAAAAGGACAGCTTCTGCAACAAATGGTGTTGGTTCAATTGGCAGTTAGCATGCAAAAAATCCAAATTGATCCTTTTTTATCTCCTGTATAAAGCACAAGTGAAAGTGTATCAAAGATTTCCACATAAAACCAGATACACTCAAACTATTAGAAGAGAAAGTGTCGACAAGCTTAGAACATATAGTCCCAGAAGAAATTTTCCTGAACAGAGCACCAATGACCTATGATCTAAGATCAAGAATCAATTAATGAGACCTTATGAGATTGCAAAGTTTCTGTACGGCTAAGGACACTGTCAAGAAAACAAAATGGCAGCCAACAGACAGGAAAAGGATCTTTACCAACCCCTCATCTGATAGATGTCTAATATCCAATATGCAGAAATAAGAAGTTAGACTCCAGAGAATCAAACAATCCTATTAAGAATGGGGTACAGAGATAAACAAAGAATTCATAGCTGAGGAACACCAAATAATCTAGAAACACCTAAAGAAATGTTTAACATCCCTAGTCATCAGGGAAATGCAAATCAAAACAACCCTGAGATTCTACCTCACACCAGTCAGAATGCTAAGATCACAAACTCAGATGACAGCAGATGCTGGTGAGGATGTGGAGAAAGAGGAAAACTTCTCCACTGTTGGTAGAGTTATAAGCTGGTACAACCACTCTGGATATCAGTCTGGTGATTCCTCAGAAAACTGGACATAGTACTACCTGAAGACCCAGCTATTCTACTTCTGGGCATATACCCCAAGATCCTCTAAGGTATAACAAGTACACATGCTCCGTAATGTTCATAGCAGCCTTATTTATAATATCCAGAAGCTGGAAAGAACTCAAATGTCCTTCAACAGAGGAATCGATACATAAAGTGTGGTACATATACACAATGGAGTACTACTCAGCTATTAGAAACAATGACTTTATGAAATTCCTAGGCAAATGGATGCATCTAGAGAATATCATCCTGAATGAGAATACCCAGTCACACAAGAACAGACATAATATGCAGTCACTGATAATCGGACCAGAATGCTCTAAATTCCCAAGAAACAAGTCATCTAATGAAGCTATTCCTGTTCTTACTTTTGGCTACCTCAGGATATAGACTTCACTCCAGGGGGTGATGCCTCCACCCAGCAGCTAGAAAATTTGCATACTGCCTTTGTAACTACCTTTGCAAATGTATATACTGAAGAGCTGGAGAGTCAGTTGCAGTTGGAGTTTTTGAAGTTTGGAGTAAAGCAGCATTTCCTGAATAATTGAGTTGTGTCTTTCTTTTCAAACCCTCAGGCCTTAGCCTGATTTTGAGTAGCTGTGATGTGGGAGCCACACCCAGGTGATTATTCAGCAGAGGATAACATTTTTCTGGTATCTATGGGAGGAGAGGCCTTTGGTCCAGTTAAGGCTCATCTTCCCAGTGTAGGGCAAAGCCTTGGTGCTAAGGTGGAAGAGGGTGGTTGGGAAAGGGAGCACCTTCGTGGAGGCAATGGGAGGGGTGGGAGGGAATTGATGAAAGGGGATAATATTTGAAATATAAATACAGAGAATATCCAGTAAAAAAAATATAAAAATTTTAAAACACACACACAAAAAAAAAAGGGTGTTTTGTTTTCTTCATAGTAGGAATAACTTGATATCAAAGGTTGTCTATGAGTAAAGTAAAGCAAGCTCAAATTATAGTAGAGTAATAGTTATATGTCTTAACTGTTTGTTAAAGAGCCTATAAAGATCATTTTTCCATTAAATAAATAATAATTTTTCAAAATTATTATTGGCAGTTTGTATCATCATGATATTAATTAAGACAGATAATTATCTCATGTAAAGTCTTTTTAAATATCCCATGGCTATTACCTAAAATTTCATATAAAAATCCTATAAAGAATGCTTTCAATACTTTTATAGATAACTCTTTTAAAAGAGAAAAATACTTTGTCTTACATACAACTTCCCTTAGTTCTGCATAAAAAGATGGTACTTACTATAGGTTATACAGTTGAAGCATCTATATTTGCTATAATCAATGGATTTTTATTAGAGGTTTCTCAACCACTGAATATTTTGGCTACCTCCTTTATTTATGTCAACTTGGATGGTAGTTTATTGGATGGACTAAAGAAGAATTAGAATCGCCTAGTGATGGTATATAGCTTCGGATCATCATTTTGCACACCATAACTAAAACTGAGTATCCTTAAGAAAAATCAAGGCCCAACATTAATGGAACTTATACAGAAATTAGCATATGAAGGATAGAGATGGACTGAGAATCTAAAACAACCTCACTGTAGAGAAAAGGAACGTTGCAGAGAGGTATAGTGGAGAAATATTTGTAATGCGGCACCTGAGGATGAAGTCTAGTGAACAAAGTTGGAACCGACTGGACATAAGAAGTTTGGAGATAGAAATGCAAGGAAGTGCCAGAAATGGAGAAAAAAAATACGTATTGTACTTCATCTCGGATTTTCTTATCTTAAAAATAAAAGGTAAAAATAAATTAATCCATTTCTATTAGAACATGACAATAATACTGAATTGCTAGCACCTCTATTTTTAGAAAACGCTAGCAAGTAAAACCTTCTTAGGAGAAAAGCCAGGAACTTCTTTCCAGTGTTTACTTGTAAAAGGCATTGCTTATAAAAGTCTTAGTCCTAATGAGTCCTCTGTTTATTATCATATCTTCCTTTTATACCAAGGAGGAAACAATAAATTCTGATGATATTTTAAATTATGATGGATTTTTGTTTTATGATAAAATCCAAAGTTGGATATATTCAGGTTAACACATACTGACTTAAAAGTATACATCTGACCATGTGTTCTTTGTGAATGTACTTATAATTTAATGTTTTATTTTTATGCTAAGATATCTTCAGATTTTTAAGGCACACACTTAACAGGGATTAAAATGTAAAATTCTAGTCTTATAAAAGCTACTGACTTGTTGTAAACTTAACTATAATTAAAACATGCAAGTCAATATTCAATGACATTATCAATCATCAAACTATTGAGCTCAGAAATTGCTTTTTGGTTATGCTTAGTGTAGATATCACTTTCATCCCCTCAAATGAAGGGATGGGATGAGAGCCATATCCAAGCATTACAAATACATGACTTGAGAAGAGACTTCTTTTTCTCTGTTCTAAGTATACCAGGGCTAGACATAGAAGCTTGTTACCTGTCTACACTCTAATCTTTCATTCTTTTTTATTTTTTACTGGTGCATGATTTTATTTCTTTTTTAAATGACTGATTTTGAGACATCAATTTATCTATGTGACTGGTTTAGAAAACCAGTTTCCACTCAAGTACCACTATTTAGCTTGAAAAGTTATCTACAATAAACACCATAAAAAATATATATTTGAATTGATTTGCTTTAGCTTGTCGTAGAAACATTTTTCTTAAAAAAAAAAAAAAAAAAAAAAAACACACACTTTAATGGGGGCTACAGAAGTAGCTCAGCAGTTAAGAGCACTGGCTGTTCTTCCAGAGAATCCACATTCAATTTCCAGGACTCACATGATACTTTACAACAACTCTCTGTAATTCCAACTCTGGGAGATTTGATGCCCTCTTCTGGCCTCCACGGACACCAGGTACACTTTGCAGTACACAGACATGCGTGTAGGCAAAATATCCATACATTAAATAAATAAATAAATAAATAAATAAATAATAAATTCTTTTAAAAATTTTAAATGATGATGAATTACACTGGCATAAGCGCACATGCATATGCATGCATGCCCACATATTATTTTAATTATTTCATTTTTTATTTCTTCTTTTTGAAGACCCAAGAAAAATTTCTTTGAAGCATCAGGAAAATCTACTTATCTTAGGCAACTGAACTTATTTTTAAATAAATGGTATGAGTCCCAACCTAATCAGATTTCTATAATGACTTGACTATTAGGAATTTCAAAATCTAGTCTACGCCTATACTTAATAAGATATGCAGGATCACTTTGTATAAATTTCTAACTCAATCAAAGGTTTCCTACAATATTCTTACTTCCTGGAAGCCTTGATTCTAAAAGCCATGTATTTTCTATAAATCATTTCAAATTCTGTAGGGAATAAAGCAGTGTCCATAAGTGATAGCTTAGTAGTCTCTTTTCCATTTCCTGCTTTCAGATGATATACTCTAGCTTCCACCTCTTAGTTAGGAGATGTGTCACTAGGGGTGGGCTCTGAGATTTCAAAAGCCTACATCATTCCCAGTTAGCTTTCTCTCTCTGTCATGTGCTTGTGGATGAGATGTGTGAACTCTCAGCTACTGCCCCAAGACCTAGCTTTGCTGGTGTTTCCATAATAATCATGAACTTCACCCTGGAACAGTAAGTCCACTCTAACCTTTCAAGAGGACAGTGTCAGTCTAGCTCCTTTCAGCTATTGTTCTTCTTAGCTTCATGCTTATATTGGCAATATGCTCATGTTTTTGGGTTTTTCTTTCTGTGTGTGTGTGTGTGTGTGTGTGTGTGTGTGTGTTGTTTTTTTGATTTTTGTTTTTTTTTGTCTCCTTCTCATTCCCTAGCTCATTCTGTCTTTAACTGTGTCTAGCTGTTCTCTGCATCCTATCTCAGTAAAACCATCCTAGTACAACTGGAATATGTACACATATGTACATGCACACACACACACATATCACTCTATGTTTTTCTTTCTTGTGCTGATTTTAATTACCCTCTCTTTTCTGAGCTGTTATCATGAGAGTTGGGCTTATCTGATTTCTGATGCATTCAGTCAAATATTTCTATGATTCATTGCTTTATCTGTCCCAATTTGGATGTCACTTTCAAACATGACTGTTTTCTTCTATGAATTATACTTCTGTTCATTGTTAGGAATTAAAGGTTCATACTTTTGTGTTTAATGAATGTATTTTGTGTTAATTTTTATCAATGTGGAATCCAAATACTTTTGTTAGAGGAGATACCTGTGAAAGGAAACAAAATAATATACTTGTGCTATGCTAAGGATTGTTTATGAAGGTTTATGTGGAACATGCCATATTATACCTATTTTTCTCACAGAAAATTATTAGCAAAACTTAATGAAGAGATGGATGAATTGGAGATGAATTTTCTCTTTCTTTGGTCCTCTCTTAACTATTATAATTCTCTTGTGTTTGTCTATTCTAATTAGACTAAGCATGAAAGTAAATGAATTCTGCATCAGATGCTATTATGGCCACTATTTTTTTTCTCTTAAAAACATAGAAATCAGGAGAGACACTAGGACTTGTACTCAAAGAAGCAATAAAAGAATCAGAATTGCTAATCACTTAGTGTTGTCTTCTCAGCGGAGAAGGTAAAACCTATCTGAATTATATCCAGAAAAATAAAAGGTGAGTTAGTCAGTAACCTGCTGATTCTTTTTGCTGTCTTAGAGACAATCTTCACCTAATTCCCAGAATTATTGTTCCATACAATTTCCTCCAATATCATCATCCATCCTTAGGGGAGATCTCATATGTACTTTACATTCTGTTGACATATATGATATTAGTGAGAGATCACCTTAGATCTTAGGTCATTTAGCTATAAATGATCTGATCCAAGTCAATATTCACATTCTGGTTCTTAGCTTCCCTGTCTGAAATTTCTAAAGACCTGCTCAGTTTATTAGTCTTACTCAATTTTACAAGGGATTCTTTGTTTATTTGATGACATTTTATTTTTTGTTTGTTTTTTTGTTTGGATTTGTTTGGGTTTTGTTCCTATCTTATTGATCTAAGCACAAGTTTTATTTTTTTTGCCTTCTACTTCTGATAAATATTGGTTTTTCTTTTTGTTATGCTTCATTTAGATATGGCATCAAAACTTAATATGAGATAATATCCAACTTTTTTTCTTTTTTTAATTTTTTGGTATTTTTTTATTTAAACACTTAACACTCTCAACTTGACACTTGGTACCATGTTCATTGTATCTCATAAAATTTAATATGTCTTGTTTTAATTTTCATTTCATTTTAAATGTCTTTATTTCCCTTCTTAATTTCTCTCTTTGCTCACTTATTTTAAAGTCCATGGTGTTTTGTTTTGTTTTTTTATTTCAATGCCTTTGTATACTTTCTGATTTTTATATTCAATTTTAATTCATGTTTGTCATATATGATATAAGATTCATTTTTAATTTTTAGATATCTTTTAAGATTGCTTTGTGTCAAATATATAGTCAGTTTTGGAATAAGTTCCATAAACTTGGAAGTAGGTATAATCTTTTCCCTTTGGGTAGCATGTTTGGTAAATATCAATTAGGTTCATTGGTTTTGTGATGACAATTAGCTGTCACATTTCTTGGTTTAGTTTTTGTCTGAATGAAGTACAGTTGGCAAGAATTGGGTATTGATGTCTGCCACTATCAATGTGTGTGTATTTATATGTTGCTTTGTTTGTTCTAATGTTTCTTTTGTGAATTGTGTGCCCTTGGGTTTAGTGCATTTTTAAAAATTATGATAACCTCTTGGTGAATTTCTTTTGATGAGTATGTAGTATCATTCTCTATCTGTTTTGGTAATTTTGGGCTGAAGTTCATGTAATCAGATATTGAAATGAGTACACCTGCTTGCTTCTTTGCCAATTTGCTTGGAATATCTTCCTTCATTCTTTTATTTTTCCCCCCTGAGGATACATCTATGCAGGATAAGAATGAATCCTGTTTTCTAATCCAATTGGTTAGTCTTTTTTCTTTTGTTGGAGAGACAAGGCCATAGATATTGAGAAGTATCTATAATAAATATTTTATGACTTCTGTGGTTTTGTTGTCACAGTTTTTTCACCCCATTTAATTTACTGTTTTGGTTTATTTATCATTACTGTTTCAGTATAATTATGCTCTTCATAAATAAGTTTTTCTTCTGATATAGGGCTGGGTTTGTAGATTGATACTGCTTAAATTGGTTGTCATAGAATACTTTTAGTTTTCTGTCTATTATAATTTGAAGTTTTGCTTGCTATATTAATCTGGAATGGTATTTGTGGTTTATTACAGTCTCAACTGAGTAGCTGTGTTTTACTCTAATGTGTCTACATATATTTCCCCCATATTGCTATTGATGTTTTTCATTTGTTGTATGTATTTAGTATTTTGATTATTATTTGCCACGATGAATTTCATTTCTTGTTTTATCTATTTGGTGTTCTGTATAGAACTTCTCTTCGGAGATTGCCTCACTGACAAATAGTTTAGGGAAGATATTCTTTTGCTAACATTTCTGGGGCCTCATAACCAATACACCTACTCATTCTGGAAAAACAAAAAAGCCTAACTCCATTCGTAGCATCTTTTTGGAGCCAGGCTGCACATCCAGAGCCTGCCAACTCTATCCTCCAGACCTTATATTTCAATGTCCTTTATGTCCAGATATCATACAACTCATACAACATATATTCCTTACCAGCCTGGTAAGTATGTTTTATAAACATGAGTCTCCTGTACTCACACAAAACTTCACACTGAAACTTGAGTCCCACACTATGTACTTTGTACCAATCATAGGAGTTGCAATTGTAACTTTCAAATTTCTTGGACCAGTATATACATCCTATGTGTCAACTATTTTTCTTTCTCCATCCTACAAATTCAAGCAATACCAACAGCAACATCAATAATAACATCAATTGATCTCATCACAAAACCAAAACCATCTATTAAAGGTTAATAGATTTATGTTCTCCAAAATCTGCTGGTTGTATAGACATAATAAAATGAGAATTAGCTAGTTTAAACATGGGTCACACATCTTACAAGAACATTTATAAACTTGTAGAGGAATTTTAATCCAGTGACATGTCTGCTCTTGCAGGAGATCATATCCAAAGACGTTCTACATCAGAGTGATCCAGCTAAAATGACCCAACTTTAATCCCACTGGGCATAAAATAGACATGTCCTTAGTACAAACCTTAATCCTAAACAATGAAGGAAAATTTAGTGTGTAGAAGGAGGTAGCAATGTTTGAAAGATACACAGATAACAAATCAAAAAAGACTTGAGAGAATGAGTCAGAGATAGCATACATGCAACTCTCATGAGAATATACAGGAAATAGAGGCTCCAAAGATGCTCTAACATATAATAAGGACACATGCTCTACCATGTTCATAGCAGCTTATTTATAATAGCCAGAAGCTGGAAAGAACGCAGATGTTCTTCAACCAATATATACAGGAAATGTGGTACATTACTAAAATGGAGATCAGCTATTAAAAACAATGACTTCTTGAAATTCTTAGGCAAATGGATGGAACTAGAAGCTATCAACTTGAGAGAGATAACCCAGTCACAAAAGTACACACATGGTATGCACTCACTGATGAGTGGATACTGGGCCAAAAAGCTTGAAATACCCAATAAACATTTCACAGACTTTATGAAGCTCAAAAAGAGGGAAGGCCAGAATGTGGATATCTTAGTCCTTCTTAGAAGTCAGAACAAAACACTCACAGAAGGAAATATAGGGACAAATAGAGGAGCAGGGCCTGAAGAAAAGATTATCCAGAGACTGCCTCACCCGGGGATCCATTCCATAGGTAGTCACCAAACCCAGTCACTCTTGATGCCAAGCAGCACTTACTGTCAGGAGCCTGATAGAGATGCACCATCAAGTGGCTCTTCCAAAGCCTTATTTATATTGAGGAGGATGCTTGCAGTCAACCATCAGACGGAGCAGCAGGACCCCAATGAAATAGCTAGAGAAAGGAAAGGACTGAAAGATCTGAAAGGTTTTATAACCCCATGAATAGAACAACATTATCAGCCAACCAAACCCTCCAAAATTCCTAGGGGGAAAACCCACAAACCAATGAGTACAAATGGAGATACCAATGGCTCCAGTTGCACATGTAGCAGAGAATAGCATTGTCAGGCATCAATGGGAGGAGAGGCCTTTGGTCCAGTAAAGGCTTGTATTCCCAGTATAGGGCAATGCCAAGGCACTGAGGTGGGAGAGAGTGGTTATGAAAGGGAGCACCTTTATGGAAGGAAGGAAAAGGTGAGGGGGGATAGGAGTGGGGGTAAAGGAATAACATTTGAAATGTAAATACAGTGAATATCCAATATAAATGAATATATGTATATCTTATATATCTTAACTAAAACAAATATAAAGATAATGTTCCATTCTTTTATGTTTAGTCTCTCTATTATTTTATTTGTGTGTATTTCAAGTGATATCCCCTTCTTAGTGACCCCTCCATCCCATTCCCCCTCTTTCCCTTCTACTTTGCCTCTATGTGAGTATACCTCCAACCACTCACCCACTCCTACCTCACCCCACTTGCTTCCCTCTACACTGGAGCATCAGGCATCCCTTCCCATTGACATCAGATAATGGCATGCTCTGCTACATATATATCTGGAGTCCTTGATCCCTCCATGTATATGCTTTGGTTGGTGGTTTAGTCCCTGGGAGCTTCGGGTGGTCCAGTTGATATTGTTCATTCTTAATTATTTTATTGGATATTCTATGTATTTTAATTTCAAATGTTATTCCCTTTCCAGCCTCCCCCAGTCTCCCTCTCCTTGATTCTATGAAGATGCTCCCACTCCCAAACATCCACTCTCACATCATCTCCCTGGCATTCTCCTATACTAAAAAACTAGCCTTCAACCCTACACTGAGAAACTAGCCTTCACAGGACCAAAGGCCTCTGACCCCACTGATGCCCAACATTGCCATCCTCTGCTACATTTGCAGCTAGAGCCACAGGTCTCTCCATGTGTACACATTGAAATTGTTCTTTATATGGGGTTCCAATCCACTTCAGCTCTTTTAGTCCTTCCCCTAGATCTTCCATTGTGGTTGCTGGGATCAGTTTGATGGTTGTGTGTGAGTATCTGTACCTGTACTGGTCAGGTATTGGTAGAAACAGGGAACTGCTATATCGTGCTCCTATTAGCAACTGCTTCTTGGCATCAACAGTAGTGTGGGGGTTTGGTGTATGCTGATGGTATTGATTTCTAGGTGAAACAGCCTCTTGATGGCCTTTCCTAAAGTCTATTCCATTATTTGTCCCTGTCTTTCCTATGGACAGGAACGTTACTGGGTTAAAATATTTGAAATGGGTGTATGGCCCCATCCCTCAACTGGGGGTGGTGTCTATTCTATTTCCCCTTTGTTAGTTATTTCAGCTAAAGCCATCAATATTGGGTTCTGGAACACTTTGCTTCCCTGAAGGCTGGGACTTTCTAGTGCCTATACTGAGTTCCCTATCGCCCTGTGCTAAATGTTTCTATTCAATTTCTTGGCACCCTGTACTTCTCTCCTGTCCCTTTTGATACCTGTTCCTTACCCCTTCCCCCTCCATTATCCCTCCCAGGTACCATCCCTCTGCCTCCTGTAATTATTTTGTCTTGTCTTCTATGTAGAATAGAAGAATCCATTTTTTGATCTTCCTTTTTCTTAAGCTTTATACAGTTTGTTGGTTGTACTGTGGGTATTCCAAGCTTTTGCTCTAACATCCACATACCAGTGAGTACATACCATTTGTATTCTTTTGTGTTTAATTATCTCACTCAGGATAAAGGTTTTTTTTTTTTTTTTTTTCCCACTGCCATCCATTTACCTGTGAATTTCATGAAATCATGGTGAAAAGCTGAGTAGTACTTCATTGTGTAAATATACAAAAATTTTTGTATCCATTCCTCAGATAATAAAAATCTTAGTTCTTTACAGCTTCTGGCTATTATAAATAAAACTTCCAAGTACAAAGTAAAGCATGTTTCCTTGTTATATGTTGGAGCATCTTTGGCATATATGTCCAAGACTGGCTCTTCAGGTAGAATTATATGCAGTTCTCTGAGGAACTTCCAGACTGTTTTCCAAAGTGGTTGTACCTACTTGAGATTTCAGCAGCAATGGAGTATTCCTCTTTCTCTACATCCTCACCAGCATTTGCTGTACCCTGAGTATTTGATCTTAGCCAGTCTGGCTGGTATGAGGTGGGATCTCAGGGTTGCTTTGATTTGCATTTCCCTGATGACCAAAGATGAAGAACATTTCTTTATTTGCTTCTCAGCCATTCATGATTCTTCAGTTGAGAATTCATTGCTAATCTCTGTACCCCATTTTAATAGGGTTATGTGGTTCTCTTTTCTGATAGCTGAGTAGTACTTCATTGTGTAAATATACCACAATTTTTGTATCCATTCATCTACTGAAGGACATCTGGGTCCTTTCCAGCTTCTGGCTATTATAAATAGGTCTGCTATGAAAATTGTGGTACATGTGTCTTTATTGTCTGTTGGAGTGTCTCTTGGGTATATGCCCAGAAGAAGAATAACTGGGTCTTCAGGTAGTACTATGTCTAATTTTCTGATGAACTGCCAGACTGATTTCCAGAGTGGTTATACCAGTTTACAACCCCACCAACAGTGGAGGAGTGTTTCCCTTTCTCTGCATTCTCGCCAGTATCTGCTGTCATCTGAGTTTTTGATCTTAGTCATTCTGACTGGTGTGAGGTGGAATCTCAGTGTTGTCTTGATTTGCACTCTTCTATATGCTGTCCACCAGTTTAACTAGCAGGTTTGTTGAAAATGCTGTCTTAATTCCCCTAGATCATTTTGGCTTCTTTGTCAAAAGTCAAGTACTTATTTATAGGTGTATGGGTTCATTTCTGAGGGTTTATTTATATTTCTTTGATCTCCCTGCCTGTCTCTGTACCAGTAGTAGTGTTCTGTTGTGATCACTAGTGCTCTCTTTTACAGCTTGAGAGACTGTGATTACCCCAGAAGTTCTCTCATTGTTGACAGTGTTTTTGTTTGTTTGTTTGTTTTCTAGCCTGCTGGATTCTTTTTTGTTTGCTTGTTTTTCCAGATGAACTTGAAAACCATTCTTTCATGTCTGTTAAGAATTGTATTGGAATTTTGATTGGCTTTGCACTGAATCTGTATCTTGCTTTTGGTAGGATGGGCATTTTTACTGTGTTTATCCTGCAAATCCATCAACCGTAGAGATATTTCTGTTTTCTGATGTCTTAGTCTGTTTCCTTCTTCAGAGGCTTGGAGTTCTTGTTACACAGATCTTTCACTTGCTTCTTTTGAATTACACAAAGATATATTTAATTATTTGTTACTTTGTGAAAGGTGGCATTTCCCTACTTTCTTTCTCAGCCCATTTATCCATTCAGTAAAGAAAGTCTAGAGTTGTATTTGAGTAAATTTTATATTCAACCTCTTTGCTGAAATTGTTTATCAACTGTAGGATTTCTGTGGCATATTTTTAGTGGTCAATTATGTATACTATTTTATCATCCACCAACAGTGATATCTTGACTTTTTCCTTTCCAAGTTGTATCCCTTTGACCTTATTTTGTTGCCTAATTTCTCTAGATAGAACTGTGAGTACTGTATTGAATAGATAGGTGGAAAGTGGGCAACCATGTCTTGTCCCTGATTTTACTGATGCATGCACATATGTACGTTTATGTTAAGGAGATATGTGATTGAACAAGAGAGAGATAGGTGGGAAAGGGTTTAGGTGTAGAAGAGGTAGGAGGAAGAGATTGGTGGGGGAGATTCCTGGAGAAAGGAAAATGGAGCCAGTTATCTGTATTTCTCTCGGTGCATCTCTATAAATAATATTGTTATAAATATTTTCTAAGGAACGAAATTGTACAAAATCATTTGACTTATAAAGTTTAGTAAATTATTTTATACTTATTGGATCAGAGTAGTTTTGTGTGTTCTTTGATATGACTACTTAATTCAGTTCCAAGTGTGTAGTGGTGGAACAAAGAATTGAGATGTGTGTGTCTAAGGCTTGGCAACAACATGCCAAGGGTAAGTAAATTCAAACAACAAGCCAGGCGGTCATATTCATCCAGGACAGAAGCAGCAGGAGTGGTAGGGTGAACTGTACAAAAGATTATAGATCTGCCTGGAGCACCAAGTGGTATGGGGACCACATGGAGTGAGACCACAGGGGCCAATAAAAGGTTAAGTCCTCTTTTTAATATTTACTGCAACACATGTACATTCGTATCTTCAGTATTATCTGTTAAGTACATGTAAAGTTACTTGCATGTATGACTTCAGGGCTGAATGACACTGCACAATCAACTGGTGTGTTCTTTACTTGGCAGTATATGCTTTCCAGATGCTAGCTGTTCTTGGTTATCTCTAGTCTTGTATAGGGTTGAAGTACGGCAGCAGCATTTTTCCCATCCAGTTTTGCATGAACATTGACAATATCTCTATTCTCACAGTTGAGGAGTTGTGTTAGTAATAATGGCAGGAGTATAGTTTCTGATATTAATAACATACATTCTCTCAGAGAAAATAATCTTATCTTTTGACTCTTAATATCCTTTTAACCCCCTTTTCTGTGATGTTCTTTAAGTCTTAAGTGTAGTAACACTTTGTATTCAGATTTTGTTCCAGAAGTCTGCATTTTGATTGGTTGTGGTTTTCTGTGGTTTTCTGTCTTTGCAAAGAGTGGTATCCTTGGTGGGGTTTGAAAATTATACTTATTTGTGGGTTGATAAAGTATCTTTGATATGTGTATCAAGTTAACCATGAGCTCAGGTTCCACTTCCAAGATCTGTCATAACAGATGGATGCCTTTACTTTCCTTACTTTCCTCTGTGTTTGTTTTGTTAAAGAATTTAAAATAAATAAATGGAATATAGGAACACACTGAAACATAAAGACATATATCTGATATTTTGGTAGTTGAGGAGGTATTATGTTTGTTTCTGTGTGTGTGTTTTCTGAATATTTGTGTGCATGAACATGTATATTCAGTATGTATATAAATGTGATTAGTGCACCTAGAATGCATAGGATTTCATTAGATGTGTTCTTCTATTCCTCTCCAACTTATTTTTTAAACAACATTTCTCACTAAACCTAGAGCTTATTGACTAAACCAACTGACTAGCCAATGAGTTCTAGGGCTTTGGCTGTCTAAGCAGTCTTTCTCCTAATGCTAGGGCTATACAATAAAAACAATTTTATGGAGATATTTCTTTACATGTGTACTGTGAGTCTGAATTCAGTTGTTGATGCTTTCTCAGAAGGTAAGTTTGCAAGTGAATCATCTTCCAATCTTCATTGATTCTACTTCATATATCTTAATACAAAAACTTTTCTACAGTTGACTGCTTGTTATCTATTTTGTAATAAGAATATTTAATATACAGTTAGCATTTAATAAATGATGAATATTCAAATACATTATTTGAACCACAGATGCAGTGTTACACTACAGATCTGCAACACATGTTCATTCTACACAGCTATTTTTTCACCACAATTTCTGCTTTTTCCTTAGCCAGTCACAGACAACTACCACTATGTTCTCTGCTTCTATTAATGTGACTGTTTGAAATATTATAGTGGCATAATAATATGATATGCATATTACAATGATTGATTATTTTATTTAAAATACTATTCTTAAATTCTACACATGTTGCCACATTTAAAAATTTACCTGGTGCTGCAGATAAATAAACCTCCATTGTATGAAACTATTAACTGATCCTTATGCATTCAACAATAAATATATAGGATTGTTTACATATTTTACCTATTGTATTATACCACAAATAATAGATACATATAAATATCTTTCAAGGCACATATTTTAATTGTTTGGAGTGTATAACTATATGTGGGAATTACTAGATTATATAATGTTTTTAGTTGTTTCCTTCATGTTTTGGATTTCCACTGTACAACTGCACAGTACAATCAAACAGTATTTTAATAACATTTGAGTTTTTGTTTTTTAATTCAGCATCTTAATGTACAGAAGAAAATAAGTCAACTCTCGTGTTTCTGCTTATTTACCATTTATGTTTTGAGATTTGATACATACTCTCAAATTGTTTTCATCTCTTTTCTAAAACCTAAGTCAAGCTCCAGGTGATAAAATCTGTACTTCATAACACTATATTTTGCCATTCCTATCATTATTCAAAAGAATACAAAGTTTTTTTTCATAATAAATCCTCACTCACATATATATCTGGGGTCATTATTAGAAATGTACCTGTCCAAAGGAAGAAAAGGAACAAAAAATGAGCAGAGA